>NC_080181.1:5326856-5522984 GCF_950295315.1 Erinaceus europaeus
GGGTTTGAACCGGATTCCTTATGCCGGTCCTTGTGCTTTGCGCCACCTGCGCTTAACCCGCTGCGCTACAGCCCAACTCCCTGTTCCAATCTTCTTAGAGCTTTCCATCATGCTATCTATGGTGTTCCCATGTAGTGCCAAGGTTTTAACTTGGGTCCTCACATGCAGCAGGGCATGCACTCTACCAGATGTGTTCTTTCCCCAAAATTGCTGTTTTCAAGCAGATTCGGGATATCTGTACAACCACAGCTTTCAAATGGTCAGAAAAGACTTTCAGATCAAAAAAGTGCACATTGGGCACCAGGTGGTAGCGCAGCGGGTTAAGCACTCACATTACAATGTGCAAGGACCCGGGTTGGAGCCCCTGGTCCCATGTACAGGGGCAAAACTGAACGGAGGTGGAGCAGGGCTACAAGTGTCTCTCTATCTCCATCTCCCCCTCTCAATTCCTCTCTGTCTCTATCCAATAATTAAATAAATAAATAAATATTTAAAAATAAAAGACAGTACACATTGTCTGGAACAAAAACTGCTTAATGGCAGGGAGCTTTCCTCCTGGCTATTAGATGATAGTGAGCTGTGTTTTTTAAAAGCAAGACTTTTAAATGCACCAACCTATCCAGGAAAAACTTAAGCTATGAAAAGCAAGTATGACAAACCTGAAATACCACAGTTCTCACCCTGTGACAACTGATCTGTGAGGGAAAAGATCCAGCTGGTTTCTGAAAACATTTGTAGTCAAAAGGAGAACTGGATTCATGAGTCCATTAACTTAAACACACATGGACACATTTGCACTCTACACACCTCCTTTAGCGAAACTGAATCCTGTCACTGACAACTGTAAACCACCTATAAATCCAGCTGTGAGCAATGTAGTGATAATTCTGCCCTGAATTCCTGTACTGCTTACTTGAGTGGTAACGGCAGAGCTAAGTGGCAGCCATTAAATCACACCCCTTACCTCCCACATGGAGCTTTTATCTGCCTGTTTCTGAGTTCCCTGCTCTCATGCGTCTGTTCTCTGTATCTAGCCTGCACTATTGCTATAGTTTGCTCTCTGGTCTCGTGGTCTGCTCCCTCAGCTCCTCCTTAAGTCAGCTTCCACACCAGCTGTCAATCTGCTCCAGCAGATGGTTTCTCTGCTCCAACACTTCAGTGGCTATGGTGTGAATGATTTAGTTTCTATTTCTTTAAGAAACTTTTCTTGATGCACACTGCACCAACTCCGAATAGGCTCCCAGAATGGGATGCCCTGCTCTTCTCACCCAACTGTTGCAGTTCTGCAGGCATCTATTCATCTTTTAGGACTTATCTACTGAGCTCTTTCTCTGGGAAAGCTACCTGGATCTTGGACTCCTTTCTCTCTCTCTCTCTCTCTCTCTCTCTCTCTCTCTCTCTGATTAAACTTGGAACTTCCAGTGCCCCGGGCATAAAAGTCTATTGCACTACTGCTAGCTTTCTCTCCCTAGAGCCTGGATTTCTCTTTGTGTCACTCTAATAATGTTCAGAATGCTTTTTAAATATATACCCTCCCCCAAGTCTGTATACCCCTAGAATGAGAGTCTTTCTCCCCTTTTCTGCTCTATGAGCCTTACTGTAGTTTCTCTACCATAGTAGCTGCTAAAAAGGCATGGGAACAGAATATAACAAAATGTTAAATGATTGAGACTCTGTTCTATGGAGCTCTATCAGTGCAGATCTGCCATTACAGTACAAGGTTACATAAAATAAGTCCTTTATCAGCTGCTTACACATAACATCTCTGCTGTACAATGGTCAAGATAAAATGATAAAATGATAAACAAAGATAAAATGATGCAAACAAAAGCTAGGCTGTGTTTTTCCCCATGTTTACCCTAGAGATAATAAGTCATATACCTTTATAATTGTAGTTCTTTTCAACATTTGCTACACATTGTTTTTCTTCTTGGACACTTTTAATTCACAACACATAATTCCTCACAATCTTTTGTATTTTCCATAATGTTAACTACTGGAGAATTCGTTGGGATTAAAAAGCAAAGAAAAGAAAGAACATTTGAAAGTGCACTACATGATGTAATAATACATGACAAAGATATACAGAAAGAAAGAGAGAAAGAAAGAAGGAAGTGAGGTAGGACACTCTAGGGGAAAATGAGATTTCAGGACATACAAAAGGATGATTGGGTTTTTTTTTTTTTTAGAAACAAACAAAAAAATGAACTGATTAGTTCAAATTGCCACAAATAAGCTTGATGTGGCTTGAGTATGAATAATAAGAATATGTTAATTCAATACTCCTCTTTCTCAAATTCCAAATCCCAAAGGGATTTATTTGGGGTCTGCTATTCCTTGGCCCTTACCCTGTGCATTACTGTGTGTGATCTCATTCAGAACCACCCCTCTTCTTGGAATCTTGCAATCTGAATTCCTTGGGTGTGGATCAGCACGGTTCCTGAGATAACCAGCAGCATCTCCAAGTCAACTGGACCTTCTGCCACAAGGAACCACACATGAAGGTATGGGGAAAATGTGTACAAGAATTGCCACTTTTACATAAGCAAAGTTTTACAGATTTGAACAGTAAAATATTCATACATTTGAAAGGTATCAGTAAGGACAGAAAATAGTGAATTTTTGCTTTGCAAAATCCATAACAAATGTCATTTCTAAAAGCCAGCTAGAGTTTTATTCCCAAGTTATCTGTTCTTGTTGGTGTGCCATAATTCTCATTGGCTTCTTCAGTGTTAAACATTTTTGGTCAAGGGTTATATAGATTAAAATAGCTGTTATTTAAAGAAAATGCTAGCAAGTTTTGTTCTCCTTTGACCTAGATATTGAGGGATAGGTACAGCACCAATCATGAAAAGTTTGTCCTAAAAAAGAATGCTTGTAATTTGCTACAAAGATCTATTTTTAATACCCTGTTCTTTCCCCCTACTCCTGTAAGAACTGACTTTCTAGATGTTTTAGAAAACTAGGTTACAGTTAAAATTTTCCAGAGCTGGGAGTCAGGCTGTAGCTCAGCGGGTTAAGCGCAGGTAGCACAAAGCACAAGGACCAGTGTAAGGATCCTAGTTCGAGACCCCGGCTCTCCACCTGCGGGGGAATTGCTTCACAGGCGGTGAAGCAGGCCTGCAGGTGTCTTTCTCTCCCCCTCTGTGTCTTCCCCTCCTCTTTCTATTTCTCTCTGTCCTATCCAACAACAATGACATCAAGAACTATAACAACAATAAAAAAAAATTTCCAGAGCTAAATAAGAGTCTTCAATTTTAGGAAATATTTTAGAGAATTAAGTGATGAATGTTTCTGTAGTTTTCTTAGAATTTATTCTTCAACCTTGGAACTTTGGAATTTGATATCATCATAGGGGTGTATATATTTGATAACTATAAGCCAACATTTAAATACTAAAAATCCAAGCCACTATCTACTTGTAGCATTATGCATGCATATAGCTGTCACTGACATTATGTTGAACAGAATGTTTTAATATAGTAGGTAACTACCCACAAGGCAATATGTGAAAGTCTACAGAATTGTTTTATCTGTTTGTTTTACTGTCGCTGGGGCTTTGTGCACATGGTGAGATATTCACTCAACTGGGTATGCCATCACCCAGGCCCTTAGTAAAATGTGGTTTCTATTACTTATCAGATCTATCACTATCCAAGTTAACTGAAAAGTTTCTGAAGAGTTTTTAACATAGATGCACACTAGATCTCTTTACAGTGTGCTAAAAGTAAACTCTCGGTTTGTTTTCCCATCATTTAAGTAAAATATCAGCATTTCTAAATAAGCATTCAGTTTTCTCCATAGACTACATTCAGTAGCATAATCAACCTTTTCAGAGTCCTAATATATATCTTCAGAACTATAGAATCAAGCTTTCCTAACTAAAATAAAATTTCTAAAATACCTAGCATAGAATGATATGTATGATTAGTATGAATAGCTTCTCCACAAATAAAAATGAATATGTTCAATAATAAGAGTGAGGCTTGAGATATATGCATCCTATTTTTCTTGGAGAAATTAAAAAAAAAAACTCCTTCAAATATTAGTCATCATCAATCCATGGAAAGAACTATAGTGCATTGAGTCTTCAGTTAAAAACTTCTAGAAGGTATACAACAAAAACAAAAGTCAATACTTACAAGTTTTCATCCCCTTGTTAATATAATAGCTCATATGAAAAACAAGGTGACCTCTAGAGAGCCTGTCATTTACAATTATATAAACTCTTTTATGACTGATCTATTACAAACCCATGCTTCTGGAATATAGACAATAGATGATGGGCCTGTGGGCAGAGACAGACATGTGAGAGGTAGGTAACAGAAACATGGGGGGTGTAGATAAGCATGAACTTACAAATATGTCTACTTTTTACGAACCACTTGTTTTTACCTTGAAAAAATCATTCACACGATATACCGCAAGAGTTATGAATCAACTTACATAAAAATAAGTAGAAATGCATGTTGAAGGAAGAAGAGTATTTACACTGTAAACATTTCTTTCAAGTACTAAGTAAACCTTATATAATATGGACATGCAAAGTGGATATTCAGACCTAGCATAGCCTCTAAGTTGAGTTTTCAATTATATCTGTTATATATATGAAGGATATATAATTACATATATATATATTATATATAGTATAATATATAATATATTATATATATTGTATATATATAATTTTTCCTTTACTGGGGAGATTATTGGCTTACAGTCAACAGTAAAATACAGTAATTTGTGTATGTGTACCATTCCTCAGTTTTCCACATAACACAAGTCCCCCACTTAGGTCCTCCTCTGCCATCATGTTCCACAGTGATGGTTATATTAGCCACATAAACTTCTAGTACTCTGACTTGTATGTTCTGCATCTTCAGTGTTATAGCCTCAAAATTTCTAATATAAAAGAACCACCATTATTGAATATAATGACCCCTAAACAGCTAAGCAGCTATTCCTGTGACACATCTTCAAATTCTCCTTTATACAGGAAGGTAAATAGCTCACCAGCAAGGGGATCTGCCTTGCTCTATGCATGTGTACTAGCTGGGCTCGAGCCACCACTCTACCACCTGGGAGTACTACAGCACTGACCTCTCTCACTCTCTCTCTCTCTTTACCTGGAACAGTGAAGTCCCAATAACATAAAAGCAAAACACATTTTCCTTTATCATGGATAATCTCTTCATTATATAAACATACTTACATCTTTCATAGCCTAAAATTAAGAAACAAAGCAAAAATTTCCTGAGTCTTGGTTCCTGTTCATGGTATTATTTCCTCTATTTCCTTTTTAGTCTGAGAAGTAGAACGAAGGGACCTCACTATAGTTGCTAGATGTGACCAGTGCGGTGACTGGTACACAATAGGCGTCTTCATATAATTAACAAAGCAACGTCTGAAACAGATGGCCTCTTCTCTGGCTGTACTTAATCACCACCTACTGCTTAAATACATACATCTTTATCTTTATCTGAGTGAAACTTCCGGAGTTTCTCCAAAGAGGTATTTTGGAATGGTTGGAAGTTCTGGCTCTGGGACAGACTGAATTTGAATCTTCATTCCACCTCTCTCTTGTTCTAGAACTTGGACAGCCAAGTTCAAACTGTAATGGTGTCTTACTGTACTTGACCACTTCCTTTAGAGAGTGGACACTGTGTGTGGACCCTGTGGCTCCTGTCTATTCAGTGCTTAGACCACAGGGACTTGCTGTTAGGTGCCGTCATCATCCTTCAGCTTCATTTGTAATGCAACACTGAGGTTGCTAACACTATTCCTGGCATTTAGCATCAAAATTCAGAGTAGATGAGTGTAGGGAAGAATCTTCGAATTCTCCTTCATAAGGAAAGACAAGACATCTCACTTGGGGAAGATGCCCACTTTGCCATTCACACAACCAAGTCTGAGCTTCTAGTAAATCATGTGGAAGTACTACAGGACTGGAGGAAGCTTCAGTATTGTGGCGTCCCTCCTGTTGTCTCTATCGGAAGGGAAAAAATAAAGTCATCCAGTTATGATGACAGCCCATATGTGGCAGAGAGAGAGTGCACATGAATATCTCTGTAGTCCTGAATTTCAGGCTTAAAGTCTTATCAAATTAAAATAAAAATATGGAGGCCAACAGATGCCTCACCTTGTAGTAGAACCGTACACAAGGGCATGGGTTCAAGCCCTGGGCCAGCACATGAGAGCAGCTGCAAGGGAGGTAGGGCAGCACTGAAGTTGTCTTGCCTTCTCTTTTTTTTTTCTCTCTCTCCCTATTTAGCTCTCTTTATCTAGAAGGAAGAAAGAAAAAAGGCCACCAGGTGAACTGGAGTCATGCAGACCCTGAGCCCCTACTATAATCCTGATAGAGAAACAATAAAACATAAATTGAAATGGCCGATCTTCAGCAATTTTAAGTAGACCAGACATTGAAATTTTTTTTTTTTGCAGCTTGCCTACAGATAAAAATCAGGAAATTTTTATTTGAGCTAGGAAATACTTCAGCAGAACATGGAAAAAACAGCCTCAGTCAAGATGAAAGACTGCCTCCCATGACTCACAGGCTATGACAGATCCATATGACGTAAGTTCTGTAGACATGCTTTGCAATCATGAAGTGGTTAGAATCAGTTTTGTTTTTAAATAGAACATCACTCATAATTTCTAAGACCATGTTAATGAATTGGAACCTCATATGTAAAGATGTGTGTGCGTGCGCGCGCGTGCGTGTGTGTGTGTGTGTGTGTGTGTGTGTACGCTCACCCTAGCCCCTGAGGCCTTTCATATGTGTTTGCCTATATGCATATGTGTATACACATATGTAATCCTTTTTGTTGTTATTGTTTTATTGGGAGGGTAATGGTAGACAGACTGTTGTTGGCACATGGGTACAATTTTTCATCTTGCCATGATAGGTGTCTACAAAACACTGTCACCCCCAGCGTAGGTCCTTTTCCAACCTCATGTACCAGGGCCTAAATGCACCCTTCCCCTCTCTCTCTCTCTCTGTCTCTGTCTCTCTCTCTCTCTCCTTGTCCTTCCCTGACACCCCAGAGGCCTTTGCTTTGGTGCAATACCCCAAACTTGTCCAAGTTTCTCCTTTCTGTTCTTGTTTCATAATCTTTGTCCATGAGTGAGATTATCTTATATTCATCCTTCTCTTTCTGACTTATCCAAGTTAACATGATTCCTTCAAGTTCCTCTGCCCCTCTGTAATTTATTCTATCATCCAGAAATCTGAATCTCGAGCTCAAACTTTCTATTAGAGTTCTGCTCTAATGTCCCTTCCTCAGAGATCTTCCCCGAGTATCCTCTAAAATAGAACTGCTATTTGTGTCTACCCCTCAGCACTGCTCACTGCTCTTCACAGCTCTAGAGGGGAAGAGAAACAAATACAGGTTTTGTGAGTACAGGAACTTTTAAGTTTTGTACCCCCACTATATCTCTAGCACCTACATAGCATTTGGCATATAAAAGTGCTCACTATATATTTTCTTGGTAAAGAATTGCTTTATGGTTGTTGAAATGTAAGAGAATTAAACATTATATTAAATCCAGATGTCTCCTCTCACAGAACATGGAGATTTTAATGTAATATTCTTTTTATTGCTTTAATCATACTTTCCTGTTTAGAAATAGTTTATAAGTGATTCAAACTATCTTCCAAATACCCACATTTAAAGTGTTTTATAAGAATCTAGCACAATACAACTTAAATAAGATGGAAATCTTAATATTTTGAAGTCATAGTTAAGAAAAAATGGAGCATGTGATTTTTAAAAGTTGTCATATTGTGTTTGCAATTTCCTCTTGGTTTTCTTTTTTATTATTTTTTAAATCTTTATTTGCTGGATAGAGACAGTCAGAAATTTAGAGGGAAAGGCGTGATAGAGAGGGAGAGAGAGAGACACCTACAGCACTGCTTCACCACTTGTGAAGCTTTTCCCCTGCAGGTGGGGGCCAGGGACTCAAACCTGGGTCCTTGTGCACTACATGTAACATGTGTGCTCAACCAGGTGTGCCACTACCTGGCCCTTTCTCTTGGTTTTCATTGTGAAGCAACATCTGAATGAAAATGACCATATGAACAAGCAACTGAGAAACCAGCTGATGCTTAATGTTTATATGCCACTCAGCCAAGCAATAAAGTGCTAAGAAATTACAAGTTGCCAATGTAATCCAGTAGCAAAAGCTACAGTTTGAGGAAGACTAAACAGGGTTGAATGCTTCTAACAACAGCCTCAGTCTTCTCACTTTTATTGCACTTTGTGCTGCCCTGTTTTGCTTACTGTGTCATCAACCCTGAGAGAGGAGGACTTGTGATGATAGCAGTGGGAATAAAATCAAAAGCAACACCCACAGCAGGCCAGTACAAGGTTTGCCAGGGTAGGTCCATGTGAACATGGTAACTTTTTTTCCAGAATTACCCATTAGTACTCTGGCAGGTCCTGAGACAGTCTTATGCTGTCTATGTTTTAAATCAAAACTACTTGTTGCTTCACTTTGAAATCTGCCACTGCAGGACTTCCAGACTTGAGCCATTGCAGTCAGCTTTGCCAAAAACTGTTTAACATACCTTCAAACAGAAAAGTTTACTATTTGAACTCACAAAATGAGCAAATTGAATGGTAGGTAAGTGGCTTTTTATTTGGTTTGTACATACTGCTTCAAACCTGGGAGTTTTCCCACCACAAACAAAACTGTGACCTTCTACAGTCACATTGTTACACTTTCACAGTGGGCTCCACGGAGAGACTCCAGCCTATTTTCATGTCTTCATGGGCATGCCATTATGGCACAGATCCAGCTCAGCCTTCCATAATTCTTGCAGCAGTGAGTGTCAGATGACCTCTTCTGACATGTCATCCATCTCCTGAGACATGGGTTGAATCTGGACTCCTTCCCAGACCGGCTGCGCAGTGATGGTCCAGTGGCAGAGCCTGACAGCAAGGCAGCCACCGTGAGGAGCCTTAAGGGCCATGCAAGAAGGGATTTGGCCCGAACTGCAGCCTGGCAGGAGGGAGAGGACTCAAGAGAGGACATGTCCACTCCACTGAGGGATTTTAGAGCTAGAGAATAGTGATGCTCCGGAAAGAATGACAGCTGGGGCCTCTGAACAGGATTCTGTGGTTAACAAACTCTGCCCGGAATTAGCCCCACAGTGGCATTCGCCTGCACCTGGGATTTGACACCTTGCTGTCTTTCCTCCTCGCAATAACCTCCAGGAAAGAGCCTGGGGAGTGGGGGTAAGCGGCAGGCTAGGAGAGCCACTCTGCCACCCGCAGGCCCAGCTGGTCTCCTAGGCGCCTGGTCCCACCCCCCGCCTCCGATTGGTCATCGTGATCACGCCCCGCCCACATACCCGGCCCTCCTCCCGAAGCCCCGCCTCTCGCGGGGCGCCCTGGTTTCCGTCGCGAAGGACGCGGCGTCGGTTGGTTGCCAAGATGGCGGCGGCGTCCGCGGGCTCGCTGCCACCGCCTGAATCCTTGCTGAGCGAGGTCGCCGCCGCCGCCGCCCCTGCTGTCGCTAGCGCCGTTGCGCGGGACCCGAAGCAGTCGCGGCCAAGCCCGCGGCGCCAGTGACGCGGGACCCGAGGGACGGCGTGCGGGGAGGGGCCGAGGCGGCGGCCATGCGGGAGGCGGCGCGGAGGTGAAGGATGCTGGCCGGGAAGCCCGGGGCCCGCAGCGCGGCCGCCGAACTGGCCGCCGAACTGGCCGCCGAGCCCTCGGACGCCCGCGACAGGGCCCTGCTCGCCCCTCTACTGAGTCGCGGGCCCGCGTACCTGTATCCTCCCGGCGGGGCGGGGCGGGGCGGGGCGCGGGGCCTCCCCGGGTCGCCGCCGTCACCTGCCTGCAGCTGCGGTGGCCGCGGCTCCTGCTCCCCGCGTGGGCCCGGCCACCGTGCTGCCATCTGAAGCCGTCAGCTTCTTGCTTCACTGACCGCGAGTCTGAAAACACCTCCGCCTTCTGCGCTGTGAGGACAGGGGTCCCCGCCTGCTCTCAGCGCTGCGGCCGCGTGCACGGAGCCGTGGACAGCGTCTTGCTCCCGCACAGGGGCGGCTTTGCGGGCGGCCGGGACGCGGGGTCGCTGGCTGCCCGCACCCCCCCCCCCCCGGCATTGCTGGGCCGTGCGCTCGCTCGCCGGGCCACCTCGGGCTTCTCCCCAGGCGTCGTCCAGTCGGTTGTGCTGTCGTAGCGGACGGGTTTTGCTTTCATTCCTTCAGAGGTCAGAAGACCTGGCAAGCCACGATGGGGCTGCGGAATGACACCCGTTCTTGCCTTTCCAATTTAATTCCGTTTCTTGTCCTTTTTGTCTCCTGCCTCTAGGATGTTGCAGTTTTAACGGCAAGTCAATAATTTTAAGTTCCTGATGTTGGACAGATATTGCCGTACAGGCATAAGATTTTGAAACTTACATAAGTGCATTTCTAGAACCTATACCTATGATTTTTTATACATATGAATTTACATAACCCTTTTAGAAACCAGTTCGTGTATTAGACAGTAGAACCTTGTGTGTGTGTGTGTGTGTGCGCGCGCGCGCGCCTTTTATCCTGATATATCTACCAGGAGTCTTCTCTAAGGAATCATTTAGCAAGTTTTTATTAAGTCGTTACTATATTTTTAAGCGTAGAGGCATTGGTTATGTACTCATGAAGGTGCCAAGAAATCCAGTGGGGGTAGAAGAGGGCTTATAGGAAAAGAACTACTTTAGAGGGCCTAAAAGGAAGATGAGAGCGATTGTGTTAACAGAGTTGTGTGCTTTGTTAACCTTATTTTTATTATTATTATTCCCTTTTGTCTTTTTTATTGTTATTTGATGTTGTCATTGTTGGCTAGGACAGAGAGAAATAGAGAGAGGAGGGGAAGACAGAGAGGGGGAGAGAAAGACAGACACCTGCAGACCTGCTTCACCACTTGTGAAACGACTCCCCTGCAGGTGGGGAGCCGGGGCTCGAACCGGGGTCCTTACTCTGGTACTTTCGCTTTGCACCAAGTGTTAAAAGTATCTTAATGAAGCTGAAATTGGGTTCATGTAGGGACATGTTGGAAAAGGCAATAGACAAAACAGACCAGATCTTAAGATACTTTGTATATTAGACATTTGGACATTACCATGAAGCTGCTAAGATTGAGAAATCCAGTCATGTTTGCATTTAGCTAGTTTTGTTAAACTTCCTTAGGAATCAAAAGCTAGTTGGCTCTTTCTCTGAGTTCGTGATCTGAAAGTAATGTTTCTCAGCTAAATAAGTTACATCTTCAGTTTTGACATGTCACTTTTTTTTTTGCCTCCAGCGTTATTTCTGGGGCTGGGTGCCTGCACCACAAATGTTCCTGGAGGTCATTTTGTTGCCCTTGTTGTTGTTGCCATTTCTGTCGTTGTTAGATAGGACAGAGAGCAATTGAGAGAGGAGGGCAAGACGGAGAGAAAGACAGACACCTGCAGACCTGCTTCACTCCTTGTAAAGCAACCACCCTGCAGGTGGGACCCCCCTGCAAGTGGGGAGCCTGGGGCTGATTCTTGTGCTTAACACCATGTGTGCTTAACCCGCTGGGCTACTGCCTGGCCCCCCACAATTTTTTTTTTTGTAAATCAGAACACTGATCAGCTCTTGTTTAAAGTGATGCAGGGGACTGAACCTGGGACTTGGGAGCCTGGGGCATGAGAGTCTCTTTTCATAACCACTATGCTATCTACCCACCCGTCAGAATTCTTCTTATATGTAAAAATTTGCTGGTCACATACTAGCACTAATGTGTGCACGTTTGAGTTGTTTATAAGAAATCATTACATCATTAGTAAGAGGCTGTAATTTTATCAAACAATAGTGACGATCATCCACTAAAGACATAAATCATCCTTAACTTTAATATATTAGAGATATGAAAATCCACCTAGAGAAAAATTTAGAAGAAGAACGCCAAATATTACTGCAGCAACAGAAAGTCTCTCGAAATCGAGCACGTAAATATTTCGTGGAGTCAAACAGGAGGAGAAAGTAAGTATTTTTTTGTTTGTTTGTTTAGCACTCAGTTCGTAGCCCCATCGATGAGCTTCCCTCCGCCCTGCAAAATAAGTATAATTTTTTCAGAAACATAGAAATTCAGAGTCATTATAAGTTAATGATCTCTCTACTTTGCAACACTTTATGAGCCTAAGGCATGGCAGTGCTTTATAAAACACTGATCAAGGATTGTGTGTAAATTTTGTTTCTCTGTCTAATTTATAGTGGTATATTTTTCTGGTCCCATGGACTATGACCATAGTACTCTTTTTCTGTAGCACCTATTACAATGTCAAGACCTTAAAATAATTGAAATGTGTTGTCCTATCTTCTAGTACCATTTAAGATAAATTAAGATTATCTATTAGTATTTAGTCTCTAATGTAATGTAATTTGATTTTAATTTATTATTTACTTCCATTCATGATGCCTTCTTTTATTTAATCAGATGTGGAGGAAATTATCAGTGATAGATATGTGAATTAAATTTTTTTATAGGGAGTTGGGCGGTAACGCAGTGGGTTAAGCGCACCTGGCACAAAGCACAAGCCCCCGGCTCCCTACCTGCAGGGGAGTCTCTTCACAATCGGTGAAGCAGGTCTGCAGGTGTCTTTCTTTCTCTCCCCATCTCTCTTCCCCTCCTCTCTCCATTTCTCTCTGTCCTATCCAGCAACGACGACATCAATAAAACAACAAGGGCAACGAAAGGGAATAAATATATTTTAAGTAATAATAATAAATAACTTTTATAAATGGTTCCCACCTTTAAAAATTTTTTTCTAGGGGGCCAGGAGGGGTGGCACACTTGGTTAAACGCACATAGTACCAGGTACAAGGAGCAGCGCAAGAATCCTCATTAGAGCCCCTGCCTCCCCACCTGCAAGAGAAGCTTTATAAGTGGTGAAGCAGGTCTGCAGGTCTGTTTTTCTCTCCCTCTATCTTCCCTTCCCTTCTCAATTTCTCTCTATCCTATCAAATGAAAAAAAAATTTATACTGTAAACGAAGTAGAAATATAAAAACCGCTTAATGTTTAATATTTTTCAGGATTTATTACATGGACTAGATTTTTTTAGACAGAGAATTATGCCGCTGTTGTTTTTGCTATCTTGTTTATATTTCTATAATAAGTGAATAGCAAAAACTCCCTAGAGTTTATTAGCTACATCATTGGGCATATGTTAAAAATCCCGCTTAGGGAATATGAAATTGTTGACTCATAATTTTTCTGGCCTTTTATTTCTGTTTAGATTTTCTCTTTGAGCATATTTTTAATTTTTATTTATTTTGTTTTATTTGCCACCAGGGTTGGGACACCCTGCCTACTTGATTTCACCATTCCTAGTGGTCTCTTTTTCCTCTTTTCTTTTTGTAGATACAGAGCAAAAGAGAAGGAGAGATACCACACATTACCCCATAGCTTTTCCTCCTTCGCCTCCTTTTCCTTCTCCTTTTTGTCCTTCTCTTCTTTCTCTCTCTTTTTTAAAATTGATTTATCTCTCTTTTAAAATCTTTATTTACTAGGTAGAGACAGCCAGAACTCAAGAGGGTAGTGGACGATGGAAAGGAAAGAAGAAAGTGAGATGCCTGCAGCACTGCTTTACCACTCACAAAGCTTTCCCCCTGCAAGTGGGGACCTGGGGCTCAAACCCAGGTCTTTGCACATTGTAACATATATGCTCAGATATGCTGCCATCTGACCCCTAGATTAACTGTTTAATTTATTGGTGTTACTGAAATTATTTAATGAAACTTATTTTTGTTTTGCATTTCTGTGTTTCTGTTCTCCTGCCTGTTGGCTCTCAAAGCACAAGGACAGGCCTAAGGATCCCAGTTTGAGCCCCTGGCTCCCCACCGCCAGAGGAGGGGGGGGTCACTTCACAGGCAGTGAAGCAGGTCTGCAGGTGTCTTTCTCTCCCCTCTCTGCTTTCCCTCCTCCCTCGATTTCTCTCTGTCCTATCCAACAACAACAGCAGTGACAACAGTAATAATGACAACAACAAGGGCAACAAAAATGGAAAAAGATAACCTCCAGGAGCAGTGGATTTGTAGTGTAGGCACTGAGCCCAGCAATAACCCTGGAGACAGGAAAAAAAAAAAAAAAAAGACTTTCATGCCTGAGGCAACAGACATTCCAGCTTCAATCCCTGACACCATCATAAGCCAGAGATCATCAGTGCTCTGGTTAAAAGGATAATAATAGCACAACAAAATTCTAGGAGGTAGAATATTTTCCAATTAAATTTTAGTATATATATTCCACAGCAAAGTCATGAACTTACTAACCTGTCTACTGAGATTCTTGCACAGAGGAGACGGCAATTTCATCACCACAAAGACTCCCACGTTGCCCTTATATAGCACATTCACTTCCCTCCTACATCCACCTTCGGAAAATCATGAATCTGCACGTTTCTGCATTTTTCTTCATTTCTAGAGTGTTGTGTGAACAGAATACTACTAAATGTAACTGCCTTTCCCCCCCACTGGGCACTGTCCTCTGGAATCCAGACTGTGTGCATCAATAGTTCATGCCTTTTTGCTGCTGAGTTTTATCCCAGAGTTTGCTTAGCTTCTCTCCCTTTGAAGGGCATCTAAGTCATTTCCAGTTTGTGCCTCCTGTGACTAGAACTGCTGTAGATATGGGTGTATAGGGTTTGTGTGAACATTAGTTTTTAAGTTAGCTGGGATGAATAGCCAGTACATTGCTGGGTCATGTGGTAGATGCATGTTTAGTGCTTTAAGAAATTGCCAAGCTGTTTATCAGAGTCACAGTAGCCACCAGCAGTGTTCCACAGCCTCACAAGTCTTGTTGCCATTGGTGCTTTTGTATTTTAAATATTTTCTTTGGTCTTAGTTTTCTTTTTTTTTCTTTTTTTTTAATATTTATTTATTTTCCCTTTTGTTGCCCTTGTTGTTTTATTGTTGTAGTTATTGTTGTTGTTATTGATGTCGTTGTGTTAGATAGAACAGAGAAATGGAGAGAGGAGGGGAAGACAGAGAGGGGGAGAGAAAGATAGACACCTGCAGACCTGCTTCACCGCCTGTGAAGCGACTCCCCTGCAGGTGGGGAGCTGAGGGCTCGAACCGGGATCCTTACTCCGGTCCTTGTGCTTTGCGCCACCTGAGCTATCACCTGACTCCCCACCATGAATTGTTTTTACACCATTGTCAAAAGTCCACTGAACACTTAAAAGTACTCAAAATGGGTCTATTGCTGGGTTCTGTGGTTCTGCTAATTTTTTTAAAGGCAGATTCATTTTCTTAATCCTTATTTTATTTTTATTATTGCATAGAGACAGAAATTGATAGGGGAGGGGGAGATAGACAGAGAAGACACCTGCAGCCCTGTTTCACCACTCATGAAGCTTTCCCCCAGCAGGTGGGGACCAGGGGCTTGAACCTGGGCCCTTACACACTGTAATGTGTGCACTTGACCATGTGCGCCACCGCCTGACCCCTGTTCTGCTAATTTAGGTATCTATTGCCTATGCATCCATTAATACTACATGAATGCAGTTTTGATTATGAAGCTATATAAAATCTAAAAGCAGGGAGTCGGGCGGTAGCGCAGCAGGTTAAGCGCACCTGGTGCAAAGCACAAGGACCAGCGTAAGGATCCCGGTTCGAGCCGCGGCTCCCCACCTGCAGGGGAGTCACTTCATAGGCGGTGAAGCAGGTCTACAGGTGTCTATCCTTCTCTCCCCCTCTCTGTCTTCCCCTCCTCTCTCCATTTCTCTCTGTCCTGTCCAAAAACAATGACATCAATAGCCATGATAATGATAACCACAACAATGATAAAAACAACCAGGGCAACAAAAGGGAAAAAATGGCCTCCAGGAGCAGTGGATTCATGGTGTAGGCACCGAGACCCAGCAATAACCCTGGGGGCAAAAAGAAATAATAAAATAAAATAAAAATCTACAAGCAATATAAACTGCTTTCTTCTACTTTATTCTTCTTTTTCTGTTAACTACTTTGCTTTTGCATATTAAATTTAGAATAATCTTGGTTATATCTGCAGAAAGTGCTGTGAGATTTTTATAGGAACTGAATGATAACTATATTGACCTCTGTTATATGTTGAGTCTCCCACTGGACTTACTGAGTTTTTAATTTCAGTTGTAAAATTCCTATTGTTTATTTTGTATATCTTCTATTTAATTTTATTTTTATTATTTTTAAAGGTCATTTATTTATTTCTATGACAGAGATCAAAGCAGTACTTAGCTCTGCCTTTTATTTTTTTTTTTTTTGCTTCCAGGGTTATTGCTTGGACAATTATTACAATCCACTGCTCCTGGAGGCTATTTTTTTCCCCTTTTGTTGCCCTTGTTTTATCATTGTTGTGGTTATTATTATTGTTGTTGTTGTTGTTGGATAGGATATAGAGAAATGGAGAGAGTAGGAGAAGGTAGAGATTGGGAGAGAAAGACAGACACCTGCAGACCTGCTTCACTGCTGGTGAAGCGGCCCCTCTGCAGGTGGGGAGCCAGAGGCTCAAACTGGGATCCTTAAGCCTGTCCTTGTGCTCCACACCATATGCTCTTAACCCGCTGTGCTCCCACCCATCCCCCAGCTCTGCCTTTTATAGACGCTAGCATTGAGTTTGGGCCCTCTGGAGCCTCAGGCATGCAGATCCACTGCGCTATCTTCACAGCTCCAGTGTTGTTACTGACTTTTTTCTGTTTCTTTATTTATTTCATATGAGATAAAAGTTTTGCATGAGGAAAGGAAAAGACAGAGAGAGAAGCCAGAGTATCACTCCTTTAGATGCAGTGCTAGAGATCTAACCTAGAGCTTCAGGTGTGAAAGTCTTGAGCTCTGCAGCTGAACAGCTTCTCTAGCCACATAGTCTCTGAATCTGTGTGCCTTTCATTTGCAAACATGCTCACAAGCTCATTAAAGCTTTCTTTTTCTTTTTCTTTTTCTTTTTCTTTTTCTTTTTCTTTTTCTTTTTCTTTTTTCTTTACCATAGCTACTTTAATATCTTTGTCCGTTCTGACATCCCCTCATTGTTGGGCATCTGTGCATTGTCTTATTTTTAATATTAAAGTGTAATATATATATATATATTTTTTCTTTTCCACCAGGGTTATCGCTGGGGTTCAGGCCTCAGTGCAGCATTAGGAATTCACAGCTCCCGATGACCATTTTTTTTCTTTCTATTTTATTAGACAAAACAACTAGAAATTGAGAGGGGAGGAAGAGAGAGAGAGACTTGGTTCCCTGCTTGTATAGCTTCACCCCTGCAGATGAGTAATGGGGGCTAGAATTATACTTGTTGATCTGTGTACTCAACCAAGCACACCACAGCCCAGCCCCATTTTTTTTTAATTCAGTTTGAGATCTTCCTAGTTTTTGAAATGACACGTGATTTTTCTACTGACACAGACTTTTCATATTTATAAGGTTGTGATTTAACCTTTTGGCTTTACAAACTCTCTGGCCTGGCCATAAGAGGCAGGAGATAACGCTGCCTTATTACTGACAGATGGAGGTGGAAGTTTAGGTTTACCACCCAGCCTCTTGGCACCAACTTGGAGAAGGAGCTTCCTATTACAGCAGGATAGTAATAGACGTTCCAGGCCCTCACCCACAACCAGAGAGAAAGAGAGAAAGGACTTTACTCTGGATTATAGCAACTATTATCAGGGGAAGGAAAGAATAGATCATTATCTTTTAAAAATTTTTTTATTTATAAAATGGGAATATTGACAATACTATAGAATAAGAGGGGTACATTTCCATGCAGTGCCCATCCCAAAGCCCCATATCCAATCCCCTTCCTCGATAGCTTCCCTATTCTTTATCCCTCTGGGAGTATGGATCCAGGATCCTTATGGGGTACAGAAGGTGGAAGGTCTGACCTCAGTAATTGCTTCTCCTATGAATATGGGCATTGGCAGGTTGATCCATATTCCCAGCCTGTCTCCCAGCATGTGTCTTGGAACCCCGCCTCCCCAGATCCCTGCCCCACTAGGGAAAGAGAGAGATCATTATCTTTACAACTCCAGACTCTCCGGGTCACGGGGCCTATCTAAGCTTTACTATCCTGGAATCCCACCTTATACAAACATTTTTAACTTGGCTGTAAACACCTATAATCAGAGGATCTGAATTGTACAGAAACATGAATTATTTGTAGAGAATTGTCTTCCAAATTCAACTTTGCCTTTTATTTTTTTTTAATTTTTTTAAATATTTATTTCCTTTTGTTGCCCTTGTTGTTTTATTGTTGTAGTGATTGATGTCTTTGTTGTAGGATAGGACAGAGAGAAGTGGAGAGGTGGGGGAAGACAGAGAAGGGGAGAAAGATAGACACATGCAGACCTGCTTCACCACTTGTGAAGTGACCCCCCTACAGATGGGGAGCCAGGGGCTCGAACAGGGATCCTTATGCCGGTCCTTGCACTTTGCACCACATGCGCTACCGCCCGACTCCCTCAACTTTGCCTTTTAAATTGAATGCTTAGTCCATTTACATTTAATAATTATTGAAACTGATTTAGGTCTACCATTTAACTGTTTTCTTATTCTATGATTTGCTCTGTCTTTTCTTCCTCTGCTTTCCTTTCAGTTAGTAAAAACACTTTTTAATTTCACTTTTTTATTAATTTCTCTAGAGTTTATAGTATTCAGTCTTAACCAGTTAGAATTTTTTGTTGTGTATCATTATTTTTTTTTTCTTTGCCTCAATGGTTATTGCTGGGGCTTTGGTGCCGGGACTATGAATCAGCTGCTCCTGGAGGCTATTTTTTCCATTTTTTATTAGGTAGGACAGAGAGAAATGGAGAGAGGAGGGGAAGACAGAGGGGGAGAGAAAGACAGACACCTGCAGACCTGCTTCACCACCTGTGAAGCAACTCCCCTCAGACAGGGAGCCGGGGGCTCGAACTGTGTGGCTTAACCCAGTGCACTACTGTCCAGCCCCCCTCCCTTTTTTAAATTGGAGAATTAATGCTTACAGTAGATACAGCTGTTGGTAAATGTATAAAATTTCTCGGTTTTCTGTGGTCCAGGAGGTGGCACAATGGATATAAAGTGTTGGACTCTCAGGCATGAGGTCCTGAGTTCAATCCACGGTAGCACATTTACCAGAGTGATATCTGGTTCTTTCTCTCTCATAAATAAATAAATAAATAAATAAATATTAAAATATGTATATTTTTAAAATTCTCAGTTTTGTGCAGAACACTCTCACCTTCAACCTAGGTCCTTCTCAACCACCATGAACCAGGACCTGAAAGCTCCCCGCCTACCACCCCACCACAATCCTTTACTTGGTGCAATACACCTACCCAGCCTAAGGTCTTCTTTGTGTTTCCCCAACCATGTCTTCAGTGTGGTGGAACTGTGCTCCAACCTGGGTTGTGCACATGGCAAAGCAGTGCACTATCCACAAGAGCTATTTGACCAGTCCTATACAATGAATATTTTGTAAGGAGTTTTCAGTCATTCCTTATCCATTGGAATATTTTCATGGTCGCCTTGACAATACCAGTAAAAAGGTGATTATTGATTCTGATTATTTTGTTTTGCAATATCAAACACAAATAACGGCCTTGTTGCTTTGTGTTTGTTAAGGTGCATAACTGTTGAACATCTATTTTTTTTTTTTATTTAAGAAAGGATTAATTAACAAAACCATAGGGTAGATGGGGTACAATTCCACACAATTCCCACCACCCAATCTCCATATCCCACCCCCTCCCCTGATAGCTTTCCCATTCTCTATCCCTCTGGGAGCATGGACCCAGGGTCATTGTGGGTTGCAGAAGGTAGAAGGTCTGGCTTCTGTAATTGCTTCCCCGCTGAACATGGGCGTTGACTGGTCGGTCCATACTCCCAGTCTGCCTCTCTCTTTCCCTAGTAGGGTGGGGCTCTGGGGAAGCAGAGCTCCAGGACACATTGGTGGGGTCCCCTTCAGTCTAGGGAAGCCTGGCCGGCATCCTGATGACATCTGGAACCTGGTGACTGAAAAGAGAGTTAACATACGAAGCCAAACAAATTGTTGAGCAATCATGGACCCAAAGCTTGGAATAGAGGAGAGGAAGTGTTAGGGGGATACTCACTGCAAACTCTACTTCACTTCTGCTTTCAGGCATATATTTTGCAGTAGTTTACGGATACGTGTGAACATAAGCTCTCTCTCACAGAAACTGGTGTATATCTAGGTTATGGGACTTTGTCAGAAAGTGAACCACCTGAGATGAAATTAGAGTGTACTATGAAAGGAAAGGTCTCACCCGAGTAATGAAGTTGAAGGGTTGTCATTCCACACGTGAAGTCTCTGGACACAGTCTGAAGTGAAGCATGTTGAGGTGGCAATCGTGTTGGTGAACATCTATTTTTAAAGACTTTGATACGGATTGCATTAAATCTGTATATTGCTCTGGGAAGGATGGCCATTTTTGCAATATTAATTCTTCCTTTCTGAGAGTATGGGATATCTTCCCTTTTTTTTTTTTTTCCTGCTTGCCATTTATTTGTGCCTGCTTTTGTTTCCTTTAATAAACACATAATGAGAGTTCTTTTCCACAATCCACTTGCATTCTAAGGTGACTACTTGAAAATATCCCTACCAGAGACCATCTTTTTACCTTTTGTGTTATCTAACATGTAATTAAATTGTATAAACATACATAGCCATTTTTCACAGAGGGGAAAAGTGATTATTTGAAACAGTTTAAGCTAGTGATCAAAAGTGCCTAGGAACAATCAGAAATAACTAAAAAAGAAATTAAAAAAAACAGGGATGGTCAAGAGTATAGATAGATGTTTATTTCCAGTCTTCCACATTATCAAGGTAAGTGGAAAAATGAATATTTGTATAAGTTGTGTAGGTTTTTTTTTTTTTTTCACACGATAACCAATGTTTAAGTACTTGGTCTAAGAAAAGAGAAAATATATAGTATGTTCCTATCCACCCCATAACCTGGAAGGCTGTTATTTTCCTTCAGTGAGTTTGTTCTTTGTATTACAAAATTTAGTGTAATAGTTTAGAAAATATTTTTTCCACAGCATGGCTTGGCTTATGAGAATACGTGTGTAGACTTCTTAGAAATTAGAGAGAGCAGCATTTAAAAACTTTTCTTAGTTACATGATAGTAATATTCTGAAATTACCACTTAAAAAAAAAAGTTAATCTATGAGAGAAGTACCTTTTTCATTAAAAAAATTTTTTGACTCATAAATAAGTAAGCTTTTGAAACATGAAGCCACCTATTTTGAAACTACTATTTTGAAACTTTTCTGCAGTGAGATTTTTAGAATTTATTTTATTTTAGAATTTATTTTATAGAATTTATTGTACTATATAATTTGTGTTTTAAATATAGAGCTTTTGAAGAGAAACTAAAAGAACAAGAAGAAAGAGAACAGAAAATCAGAGAACAAATACTTCAACAAAGAAAACAGAAGTTTGAAGAAGTTACTGAAAAATTCCAGCGTGCCCATATCCCCCTGTCACAGCGGAGGAGAGCAGGTGCCTTAATCGCTAGAACGTTAGGAGAGCAAAAATTAAAGTTAGGATCACACCTGACCTGGCTACACAGTGACAGTGGGATGATGAATTTAGTAGACCGGGGTCTGGCGGTAGTGCAGCGGCTTGAATGCACACGGCGTGAAGCGCAAGGACTGGTGTAAGGATCCCGGTTCAAGCCCCCAGCTCCCCACCTGCAGGGAGGCCACTTCCCAAGCGGTGAAGCAGGTCTGCAGGTGTCTGTCTCTCCCCCTCTGTCTCCCCTCTTCTCTCCTTTTCCCTCTGTCATTAAGACATCAATAACAACAATAATAATAACCACAATAATGATCAAACAACAAGGCAACAAAGGGGGGGATAACCTCCAGGAGCGGTGGATTCATGGTGCCCCGGCAGTAATCCTGGAGGGAAAAAAATAAAAATAAATAAATTTAGTATACCATTAATTTTGACATTTTACTCAGTTTTTTTTAATTTACATTTGTTAAAACAGCAAAATGAAGTTAATACTAGGAATCAAAACCAGGCCCTCATAGCTGCCATACTTGCACATGGTGCTATCTGAACCACCGCCAGCCACTATTTTTTTTTTTAACAAAGTGGGAGAGAGCAATCAAGAGGAACAGAAAGAGGATAGGGAGACAAAATGAGGGACACCTGTTGCACTGTTCCTCCACTTGGGAGGCTTGCCCCCTGCAGGTAGGGACTGAAGGCTTGAGCTGGGCCTTGTACATGGTAACAAGTGCTCTCCGCCAGGTAAGGCACCACCCTGCCTCATGAATCATTTATTTTTATTTTACATGCACATATGAGAGAGAACCCAAAACACAAAAAATAAATATCTTAAAAAAAGAAACATTAAGAAACAAAAATTCATTAAGAAAAAAAAAAGTATATATATTTGTTATGAAGTTACTAACAAAATTAGGTGTATGGGCTTCTAAAACCTAAACTTCACTAGCAACTAGTAATTCTTTTTCTGTTGAAGATCTTCCAGATAAGTCCACAGACAATTTCACATTGTTTTTCTTTTCCTTTTCTAAAAAATATTTATTTATTAGGTAGAGACAGAAATTGAGAGGGGAAGAGATAGAGAGGGAAAGAGACTGAGAAACACCTGAAGCCCTGCTTCACCACTTGTGAAGCTTTCCTCCTTCAGGTGGGGACCAGGGGCTTGAACCTGAGTCCCTCCACACTGTAGTGTGTGTACATAACCAGGTGTGCCACCACATGACCCCGATTATTGTTGTTTTTTACAGTTGCATAGCATATTGTATGCCTTTTTTTCCCCCCAAGACTCTTGATTTTTTTTTAACCTAAATGTTTGGGTAGTTATCACCCTCTTAGGGGCAAATAATACTCAACAGTGGTTACTTCTTTCAGGTATTTTTTAAATATTTATTTATTCCCTTTTGTTGCCCTTGTTTTATTGCTGTAGTTATTATTGTTGTTGTTACTGTTGTCGTCGTTGTTATATAGGTCAGAGAGAAATGGAGAGAGGAGGGGAGATAGAGAGGGGGAGAGAAAGATAGACACCTGCAGACCTGCTTCACCGCCTGTGAAGCGACTCCCCTGCAGGTGGAGAGCCAGGGGCTCGAACCGGGATCCTTATGCCTGTTCTTGCGCTTCATGCCATTTGCACTTAACCCACTGCACTACAGCCTGACTCTCTTCTTTCAGGTATTTAATACAACATACAACTACCTTCTTTTTTGCCTTCTTATATTTCTTGGTTACTTTTTTTTTTCCTGCCTTAATTGACAGCTACTTCTCAAAACTCACATAGTTTTTCACTGTTCTACCTATACAGGAAATGCTAATGTAAATTAAGGTGTTTTTTTTTTTACCTTGTCTGTGCACCACTATTTATCAACTACATGTCTACTATTAGTGACTCTTTAAAAAATGCTAATTTATTTGTGTACAAGAGAGAGCACAGAATACCACTCCAGCATGTACTTTGAAGCTATCGCTCTAGCCACTACTCCACCTTCAAGACTGCTTATTAATTCTTCATACACACAGTAATTTTTATTTTATAGCTTGGTCCCTTTGAGTTTCAGAAAATATTTCTGCTTGACTTTCTACTTCGTTGAATCAACAGAAGCCCAAGATCAAAACAAAAATAAGAATCTAATAGTTGATTGTTTCACATAGCTAGATATTCACTAACAAAGCAGGCCCAAACATTTTATGTTTACAGAAAGCTTTACAAAGTTTCAGCGCTCTGTTCTGTTAGATGCTCAGACTGCATTTTGTGTAAAGGGTCTACAGGCAAACATAACCACATTCCAAAGACAGAATTCTGTGAGATCGGGCAGTCAGAAATGACCTTCTGTTAATTGCTGAACAACACTGATCAAGCCTCAGATGTCATCCTTTGGATCCTATTTCTTATAATCTGTTCATGCAATGGAAGAGAGTGATTAAAATCTGCTCAGAAGGCATCAGAAAGATAGCTTATCACACCAGGGCCTGTGCTGTGCTGTGTGTACTGTCCAGGTTTGCGCCCTAGCACCACATAGGACATGCTACAGTACCAGGGGAAACTCCAGTTCTGTGGTGTTTTCCTCTTTTTGTCTCTTCCTATGAAAACTTGACCTGGAAGCAGTGAAATTACTCATGAATGAGGCCCAAGGTTGACTAAAATAATAATAATGGTAATAGTAGTAGTATATATTTATACATGTGTAGAGAGATCCCCCCCACCCTGGACAAATACAGTCCACTTATCTTGAATCTCTGAAATTCAGATAAAGAAAAAATTATTTTTAACATTGATCAAACTGTTCAACAACCTACTCACCGAAAAAAGAAAAAAAAAACATTTTGGACATGAGCATGCTAATTAGAAAATGGCTGTCAAATGTAAAATATTAATTCCCCAATAAAAAAGAAAGTCGGTCACCATCTAAAGCTTGCAGTATCTCTGTCAAGAAGATTGGTTCTTTACCATACTGTCCAGTAACCCATATCTGCCTTCCTCACAGAACTGCATTGTGCCACCACTCCTTTTTCTGTGGAACAGACTATGTCTGTAAATCAAGTTTAGATGACTTTTTTTTAAAGATTTTTTTATTTACGAAAAAGACAGGAGGAGAGAGAGAGAGAGAGAAAGAACCAAACATCACTCTGGTACATGTACTACCAGAGATCGAACTCAGGACCTCATGCTTGAGAGTCCAATGCTTTATCCACTGCGCCACCTCCCAGACCACAAGTTTAGATAACTTGATACATACTAATACATGAATTTCGCTTAAATAGTCTAACATAAATGCAAATATTTTAATGGCCTAGAAGTCTGATGATAAATTTTTTAAGACTGATTTTATATTAGGTGGGAAGCTTCACCCAGGACAGAGAAGTCAAGTCAGGCCACCACTCTGATACATGTTGCCAGAGCTCAGAGCCTCAGCCTCGGGCTTAAGTCCTGTGCTGTCCAGCTGAGCTCCTTTCCCCCAGCCTCAATGGAACAGGTTCTTGAACAGAGAAAGAATGGGAGACTGTTTGGAGGCATCAATGGAGAGCTAGAAGACCACCTACCCCAACTTCAGGCATTTTTGGTTGGTTGGTTGGTTGGTTTGTTTTTATACTTTATGATGAGGACAAAATAATGGCTTCTCTTGAGAGAACTGCTAAGGAAGTGATATCCTTAAAATATAATTGTGTTTGAATTCAAACAAAAAGGTGTAAAAATATTTAGATAAGCAGGAGTAGTAGGGAATGTTCATTGTAAACGGTACATTAAGCACAGAGAAAGATGAGTGTGCGTATGACATAGGGCGCTGGATAGGCTACTCATCTTCTCCTGTGCCTCATTTTCTTCAGTTGCAAAGTGCAGATTCAAATAGCATCCGCCTCATAGGCTGCAGTGAGTATTACATTAATTCTTATCAAGTGCTAAAAATAAATTCTATAATATGTGTTCTGTCTGAAATTTATGTGAGACAGTGTTAACTTCATTTCATAAAGCAGTAGGCATTCAATGTTAGCTGGCATTTTTGTTATTTTCCCCTTTTTCTCATAAGAATAGTTCTAACTTTGTGAAGCTATGAGATAAATATAGAGAAGTTTTTGAGCCAAGGTGAAGAGCATGGATATTTCTTTTTATTTTTTTCTTATCTCCAGGCTGTCACTGGGGGCTTCATGCCTGCACAATTCCATCCCTCCCAGTGAACTTCTGGTGTTTTTCCCCTTTTAGATAGAGTGTGAAAGGCAGAAAGAAGATGGGGCAGGGAGAAAGACACAACCACATTATTCTACCACTTATGAAGGTTCCCCTTCCTGTGAGGCTCCCATGTAGTGACTGAGGTCTTGAACCCCGTTCCTCAAACATGGTAAAGTATGTGCTCTACCCTGTAAGCCACCTCTTAGTCCCTAAGCCTGGATGTAAAGTTATTATTTTTTATTTTATTTATTTGATAGAGACAGCCAGAAGTTGAGAGGGGAGGGGGACATAAAGAGGGACGAGAGACAGAAAGACACCTGCAGACCTGCTTCACCACTTGTGAAGCTTTCCCCCTCCAGGTGGGGACTGGAGGCTTGAATCTGGGTCCTTGCACATTGTAACGTGCACTCAGATACATGCACCACAACCTAGCCCCCTACAGTTAAATTTTTCAAGATAAGTATTCTTAAGTACTTTGTGATTAGCATGTCAAGGTAACAGATTGATTCTTTTTTTTAATGGTTTGTTCATCATATAAATATATATATATGTTTTTTCCCTTTTGTGGCCCTTGTTGTTTTTCGTTGTTGTTGTTGTTGTTGTTATTGATGTCATCATTGTCAGATAGGACAGAGAGAAATAGAGAGGAGGGGAAAACAGTGGGTGAGAGAAAGACACCTGCAGACCTGCTTCACCGATTGTGAAGTACCTGCCCCCCCGCAGGTGGGGAGCCAGGGGCTTGAACCAGTATCCTTCCACCGGTCCTTGCGCTTTGTGCCACCTGCACTTAACTAACCACTTTGCTACTGCCCGACTCCCAGATTGATTCTTTTTGGGGATTTGATCACCCAAGTTTGAAATATTGAGACGGAGGTTGTTTAGTACATAAAATTTTGGACTCTTAAATAGGAGCTCCTGGAAGTCGGGCTGTAGCGCAGCGGGTTAAGCGCAGGTGGCGCTAAGCACAAGGACCGGCATAAGGATCCCAGTTCGAACCCCGGCTCCCCACCTGCAGGGGAGTCGCTTCACAGGCGGTGAAGCAGGTCTGCAGGTGTCTATCTTTCTCTCCTCCTCTCTGTCTTCCCCTCCTCTCTCCATTTCTCTCTGTCCTATCCAACAACGACAACAACAATAATAACTACAACAATAAAACAACAAGGGCAACAAAAGGGAATAAATAAATTAAATTAAATTTAAAAAAAAATAGGAGCTCCTGAGTCATTCTCCCCTCTTTCACTAGCAAATTAATCTTTAATCATAAATAAATAAATTTAGAATATCTACAGTGGTATAAATATATATATTTAATATTTTTATTAGTGATTTACAAAATTACAGAATAATAGAGGTACCATTCCTCACTGTTCCCACAACCAGAGTTCTATATCCCCATTCCCTCCACTGAAACTCAGTGTTTCTCCCAAGGTCACAAATAGGGGTGTGTGTGTGTGTGTGTCCCATTTTTTTCTCTATGGCCCTGCCCTCTCTTCCATTTTAAGTCACAGCTATACCTATTACTACTTTCCAATGTCTTTCCTTTTTTCCTCTCTGGGTCCTGATGGAATTGGGTTTCAGAGGCCTCTAGCCATCTTCCCCTAACATTTCTCCCCCTCTGGGGACCAAAATTCTTTTTGTAATCAGACTTCTGTAATTGCTTCTCCACTGGACGTGGACATTGGCAGGCCGATCCATACTCCCAGCCTGTTTCTGTCTTTCCCTAGTGAGACAGAGCACTTGAGAAGTGAGGTTCAGGACACATTGGTGAGGTTGTCCACCTATGGATTTCAGGATGGAATTATGCATAGCAGCATTTGCAATTTGGTGTCTAAGAGGCAGTAAGTTATGAGGCAGGACAAGATGCTTAATAAATAGGAACCAGAAGGTAGGAATAGAGCAGGTGAGAATCAGGATTTTAGAGTGGTAAGAAGCTAGGATGCCAAGGCTGGGTAGTGGCACACCTGGTTGAGTGCACAGATTACAGTGGTCAAGGACCAAGATTTGAGCTGCAGGTGTCTCTCTGTCTCTCTCTTTCTCTATCACCCCTGCCCCTTCGATTTTCTGTCTCTATCCAATAAATAAATAAAGATAATAAAAATGAAAAAAAAAAAGCTAGGAAGTCTTTTTAGGTGTGTTTCTTGGAGCCCATGATTTTAGTGATTTTTGCCTGAGCTTAATAGTTTACATGGAGGTGGACTAAAATATTAATGTTAACATTTTATCATCAATCAATTAAAAAAAAAAAAATATATATATATATATGTGAAAACACCATTGAGACAGAAGTGATTCTGTACTATTTGACCTTTCTTTTTTTTTTTTTACCTTTCTTTATATCCCCTTAGTTTTCCAAAAACCAATTCCCCCATTAGAAGAGGCTCTCAAACAAATTCAGGAATCCAGCTTAAAGTCAGAAGTAAACCTTCTCTCTTCCCACAGACCCACAGTAAACTGGAGGTAAGTGATTTATGATGATCCTGTGTAATATAATAATGCATACATTGTATTTGTGCAGCTTTCCAGTTACTATGTTTGTAGACCTTTTCACCTGTTACTCCTCACCTTTAAGAATTCACTATTTTTTTTACATATTGTGTTTTAGATCAGTTGATAATAGAATAGTATGCAGATTGCTTCCAGTATAAAACAAAATTCTAAAATGTTGCTTTTATCAAGAAAATGATGTTTGGGAGTTGGGGGGTAGTGCAACGGCTTAAGCGCACGTGCCACAAAGCACAAGGACTGGAGTAAGGATCCCGGTTCGAACCCCCAGCTCGAGCCCCCGGCTCCCCACCTGCAGGGGAGTCGCTTCACAGGCAGTGAAGCAGGTCTGCAGGTGTCTGTCTTTCTCTCCCCCTCTCTGTCTTCCCCTCCTCTCTCCATCTCTCTCTGTCCTATCCAACAACAACAACATCAATAATAACTACTACAACAACAATGAAAAACAACAAGAGCAACAAAAAAGGGAAAATAAATAAATTTTTTTTTTCCTCCTCCAGGGTTATTGCTGGGCTCGGTGCCTGCACCATGAATCCACTGCTCCTGGAGGCCATTTTCCCCCCTTTTGTTGCCCTTGTTGTAGCTTCGTTGTGGTTATTATTATTGCCCTTGTTGATTCAATTCGTTGTTAGATAGGACAGAGAGAAATGGAGAGAGGAGGGGAAGACAGAGAAGGGGAGAGAAAGATAGACACCTGCAGACCTGCTTCACCGCCTGTGAAGCGACTCCCCTGCAGGTGGGGAGCCGGGGGCTCGAACCGGGATCCTTACGCCGGTCCCTGCGCTTTGCGCCACATGCGCTTAACCCACTGCGCCACCGCCCGACCCCCTAAATAAATTTTTAAAAAATAATGTTTATGTTGAATATTTTTATATGGACAATCATGAAATTGATTTTAAAATACTAACAGTGGATTTTATTCTTTATTGAGATTAAAAACTTTTGTTTGCAGTCATGTAAATCTATATAAAAGGAGTAGCTATATAATGGAAATAGAGTTGACCAGTGAGCTTGCAGAATGTTTAGGCAAAAAAATTCCATGTTTGAGGTTCCCAGGTTGCAGGGCCAGACCTTGACACCAACACAAAAAAGAGGTGAACAGAGCTCTGGTTAAAAAAAAAAAAAGGAAGGAAGGAAGGAAAGGAAAAAAGGAAAGAAAAGAAGAGAAAAGAAAATAAGAAGAAATGTGATTTTCCAATGAAAATCTTTTCTGGCTCTCTTGGAAAAGCTAGGTAGTCTCCTGGTTCTTCTCCAGATTCACTTGAATATATCATCTATAAACAGTATGATGGATCCATCAAAGGACACACTGACGTCTGCATTCATCATTTACTTCACCTGCATGACTACTGAAGCCACTCCCTGCACAGTACTAGCCCAGGCATTGGAAATACGATACAGAGAAGTGTAGCACAGTAAAAGACAGATCCGCATGGGCAAAGTAAACGAGAGTAATGGTACAGAAGTACAGAATAATACATAAGGACTGACTAATAATATTAAATATTTATTTACATAGAGGCACTTACAATTTGAGAGTAATTTATGTTTTTTATTTTTTTTTTTTTTTAGATTTTATTTTTTGATTCATGAGAAATGATAGGAGCGAGAGAAAGAACCAGACATCACTCTGGTACATGTACTGCTGGGGACTGAACTTAGGACCTCATGCTTGAGAGTCTAATGCCTTATCCACTGTGCCATCTCCCGGACTACGAGTAATTTATGTTTTAACATGACATATTTAGAATTGGTGGCTAGTAGATCTCTTAGAACTATTAGCTGATATCTCTGTTAGCTAGTGACTATTAACTAAGAGTTGAGAACAGTTAAATTCATCTTTTCAGGTTTTGTAATAGTCCAGAAAAAAAAACCTTATGGTATAGAAAGCAACTTTTATTCTCACTACCGGGGTTATTGCTAAAGGTTCTGTGACTACATGATCCCACCAATCCTGTCAGACTATTCTTTTTTTTTTTTTTAAAGATAGAAAGTGAGGAAAAAAAAGACACAGAGAAGGAGAAATATTGCAACAGTGCTCCAATGATCATAGCCACCACCCCATGCAGGTGCTCTCATATGGGTAAAATATATGGTAAAATATATGTTCCACCAGGCTTGGCCCTGGAATAGAAGACTCATGTACAGCACTTTGAGGAAAATCAGCTAATTGTGGGCCTGGTACGTAGAATTTTTCTAAGCTAAGAGATGAGCATGTGCAGAGTGATCAGCAATACAGGAAGTCCTGTGTTAGAGTTTGGGTGAATTGGGACCCAGTGCTAGCATGCCTGTTAGGCCACACACATTGCCATGCTAGGAAAGGAAGCTTCATGAGCAGTGGAGCAGTGCTGCAGGTGTCTTTCTTCTTCTCTTCCTCTCCTCCTTTCTTCTCAGTTTTGCTCTGTCTCTATCCAGAATGAATTAAATATATTTTTTTAAATAAAAAAGGAAAAATAAAGAAAAAAGAAGTAGCCACTGGGAAGCTGGTAAAATCATGCAGGCAGGCACTGAGCTCCGGTAATAACTCTGGTGGCTAAACCAAAGAATATGGATGAATCGTAGAATACAAAATACCGATAACTTGGCTAGATAGACTCTAGGCAAATAATGACCTGTAAATTGGCAAGCCTGGTAAAGTGGTACTTTAGTTCATGAAGATGACTTCTTAACTTTGGAGATAGAATGAGCATGATTTGGCAGCCATTTAAGAACTGGAAAGATAACTCTGAAGATCAGTCTGGTCAGTAAATGGGTGATAGAACCATTTATCAAGATTAGGACTATTAAGGAAGAATAGGGATGGAGGGGGGGGAATACTGGGAAGGACAGTAAGTTGTGCATTTATTTGCGACATTATGGGATAGTGTCAAGTCTTACTTCTCATGCTTGGGCCAGGAACAAGATAAGAGTGTTAGACAGATAAAGCTAAGGCTATAGTTCAGTACCCACATGTGGTTGCCCTGGCTGTCTTCAGCCAAGCAAACTTCCTTGACAGTATTCCATACTCAGCTTCTGTTAGGGGACAGAAAGCAGTACATGCCAACGGGAGACATTCTTTTATAGGAAGAATCCTCATGACAGCCCACAGTACAGTCACAGACTGGTCTTTGCTCTTCCTCTCTTCCTCTCTTCCCACAAGAGACTGTGTAGCAGTCGGAAATTGGGATCACAATGGGTGGGCGTAGAGCCACCCTGGGGCAAAAACCTCATCTTCTGCTAATGATTTCTGTAAATAGCTTGCTGGTCCCTGCAGGACACATGGCCAGTTTCAAGAGTTGTCACATTCACAGTCATCCAAAGCTTTCTACCAGATGTCTGTAATTTATTTATTCACTCCTTTTAGTCCAGATGTGGTCCATCAGTGGTGAGCTTGTTTTATCATAAGTACTGTGCTAGTAACATTGTTCATATCCTACCAATGATTCTGGAGAAGAGACTTGAAAATCAGCCCATGTATTACAGCAGAGCAAAGGACTTTTAAGGGAGAAGCAGACAGGAGGGACTAGAGAAACTGTTGGAGACCTAGAGCAGGATGCTGGAAAAAGAATCAAGTTGGTAGTGGGAGTGGTATGTGGGCATCTATTACAGAGACATAAGAAACCGTATCTGTGTGTCAGCAGTTATCCCACAAAGCATTACCCCCACCCCAAAATGAAATTTAAAAAAAGATAGTCCAAGGTTAAATTGGTCAACAGAATGGATCTTAATAACTTTTTATTCACACAGATACAGTAAGATCACGCAGACTATATTAATAAAATTGCAAAGAGACTATGGATAGAATAAGCAAAGAAGGTTATATAACTCAAGAAATCCAACATACAATGGTCAAACAAGAAAAAAAAAAAAAATCAGGGCACAAGGCGCACATTACCATGCACTGAAACCCAGTTTCAAAGCCTCTGTCCCCAATGCAGAGGGACAGGTGTCGTGAGTAGTCTATCAGTACTGCAGGTGCCTCCTTCTCTATCTCTTTCCCTCTTCCCCCTTTCCATTCCCTCCTCTTTCAAAAAAAAATAAATAAATAAAAGGAGAGGGTGGGAGAGAGAGTGGGAGAGAAAGGAAGTGCTTATAGAAGACTTAGGGAAAAAGCAAGAACTGGAAACCAGGAAAGCATGATATAGAAGAACCAAGAGAATTAAAGTCAAGAAAGACTTTATCGTTTTGTCCCATCATTTTATAGATTTATTGCTAACAAAAGCTGGCGTTAAAGAGGTGAAAACCCAAGAGCAGTGGGCTGTGGTGCAAATGGAAGTTAATGGTGAGAGCATATGATTTTAGAGTAGTTACAGAAACTATAAAGAGAAGATGACAACTATAGGAGATTTTGATATAGAATTTTTTTGAGGTAGTGTTGAATAGTGACATAATAGTGCTTTCAGTGTGCATTATTGAAACAGTGTTTGAGCACACTATCTTTTTTAAATATTTATTTATTCCCTTTTGTCGCCCTTGTTTTATTGTTTTATTATTGTTGTTATTGATGATGTTGTTGGATACGACAGAGAGAAATGGAGAGAGGAGTGGGAGAGAAAGATAAGATACCTGCAGACCTGCTTCACTGCCTGTGAAGTGACTCCCCTGCAGGTGGGGAGCTGGGGGCTGGAACCAGGATCCTTACTCCAGTCCTTGCACTTTGCGCCATATGCGCTTAACCCGCTGTGCTACCTGACTCCCCTGTACACACTATCTTAAGTTTACCCGTGAAATTCCAGTTCTGTCTTTCAGTATACAGTTGTCTGAAAGAATTAGATAGGTTAAATTTAGGAGCAGCAGAGTAGCTCACTTGGAGAGTGTGTTGCTTTACCATGCGTGATGCTCCCAGGCTCAAGCTTGGCTCCCACTACCTTGAAGGAAGCTTCAGTGCTATGGTCTCTTTCACTTTCTCTCTAATTCTCTATTAAAAAAAAAAATCAGGGAGTCCAGCGGTAGCACAACAGGTTAAGCACAAGGTGCAAAGCGCAGGGACCAGCGTAAGGATCCCAGTTTGAGCCCCGGCTCCCCACCTGCAGGGGAGTCGCTTCACAAGCAGTGAAGCAGGTCTGCAGGTGTCTGTCTTTCTCTCCCCCCACCCGTCTTCCTCCCTCTTCTCTCCATTTCTCTCTGTCCTATCCAACAACAACCACAACAACAATAAAAAATCAATTTAGATTAATATGCCAAACTATGTATGTTTATTGTTATCTTCTGAGTTATCAGATATCCCCAGCTTATAAAACTCTTTTTTACTGTGAATGAAAGAATAGATTTCTGTTTAATAGTATACAATTCCTTTTAGTCTTATAAGAATTAAAGTGTCAGAACATTTTTTTACTTCCCTGTCAGTAAGCAAACAGTTATCAGAATACCAAGTCTGTGACAGAACCACTAAATAACATGAATAATAGTTGTTGTATGGGGAATTATTTCATTATAAATTATATACATAGATTTCATGTTATTAGTGTAACATACTATTACTGTGGTTTCATGACATCTGTGTTATATACAAAAGTTATTTGAAAAATATGGAGTGATTTACCAACAAAACCTTAAATTTCTCTCCATAGATAACTATTAAATATTGAAAGTACTTCATAAAATATGAAATGCTATACAAATGTAAGGTCATAGAATATTAAGGATCAGTTGTTAGATTAATAGAATTATTTACACATAGTATTATCCAATTAAGCTACAAATATTGGTAAGTAATTATCTTATTAAAAATACATTTTCTGCTAAGCATATAACCAAGATGTATTGAATGAAGCACTGTCAAGAAATAGGGAGCCTCCAAAGAAGTGGAGATATATCAGTACTCGTAAAAAATTGTTCTGCGTCTGGGGAGATGGCTTGGTGGTGGAGTACACACCTCACTTTCATGAGTCCCTGGGTTCAATCCCCAGCACCATATTTAAAGTTATTCTCATGGAAAATACTAGTGGCAAAACTACCTGGAGATGGTAGTAATGCATTAATTTCAAGAGAGCACTCAGAATGTCAGTCTCAAGAAAAAGCACAGATGATGTGCATGTGAAAATAGAAGCTACTTTAGGTAATAAAGAGCTAGAAGAGTACTAGTAATGACTAACATTAACAATAACCAACTTTCCATCACAGCCAAATTCTTCTCACAGAGATAATATACTTGACTCTTCTGGTAGATGTAAGGTAAACTAAGTTATATCTTCTACCATGTTACATTTTTGTGATTTAAATTTTTTAGATATCTATCTCCAATATCCATGTATTTGTGGTGAGACAATGGTTCTCAACTACATGCTGCCTGCCCTGTGAAATCTGGCCAGAGCTGGGCAGTGGTTTAATTCACCCCTTTGCCCTTCATAGAAATGTTAAACCATACTGTTGTCTAGCCTGCATTCGTCATCTCTATGACTGTCAGACTTCTGAGATGTGAAGAAATGAGAAAATAGGAACCTGCATGCATAAGCTATACACATTTTCCAGCCCATGTGAAGGGACACTGGTTGACCAGAAGATGCATGTGTCTTAGAGACAAGAAAAAAAAAAAATCATATAAGCCATAAGCCTAAAAACAGTCCAGTAAACCAAAAAAAAAAAAAAAAAAAAAAAAAACTTAATGAGGCTGTCTCTCTACCTGCCTATCCAAATGCTTTTCCCCTTGTGCAGATCCATTCCTGCTTGTCGAGCTGTCTCTACACCTGATCCTTACTCACCTCATCAGCTGCCTCCTTCACGGGTCCCATTGATACCCCACCATTCCCAGATTCTTCCTAGCTATCCAACTCTCTCTCCCTCTTGCCAGCCTTATATCCTTCCTGGCCGTCTGTCTGCCCCCTCTACTCGTCCAAAGATTCTTCTACCAGCTCCATTACTGTCCAGCCCAGTCAAATATCTGCCTCATCCACCAACCCCAGTTATTGCCAACGCTTCTGGCAGTTTCCCTCGCTTCCCAACCCCAATTCTTTCTGGCCCACCTGGCCATATACCACACCCACCTCAGAGTTCTCCAGTCATCCCTGAGCCTGATTCACAGAGCAAGTTATTTTACAAAACTTTCAAGCCCAGATATTTTCTTCCAACACAGCGTTCTACCCCTACCGCTGTGACACCAGCCCTTGTTCGCCGCTCCCTTCCAGCTCGGCTGGTTAGGTCCCCAAGCCCTGTGAAAGCTTTCCCGGCTTTGAAGCCTTCCTGCATATCTAGTCATCCCCCTCATCAGCCAGACCCCTTTCCTCCTTGTATTGCTCCATTGCCTGAACATTTCACTAGCTTGCACCCCTTTCAGCCAGTTCAGCAATCTGTTCCACAAAAAAACACATTGTCAAATCTGTCCCAGGCCTTTATGGACTGTGTGCCTGGCTCTGAGCCCTCCTATCCTCTTCCCTGTCATTCCCCACCCTCGTCTTTGTCTTCAACACCTTCTTCTACACCCTCTTCTTCACCTCCCGTACGGTTTTCTTCCTCTTCATCCAGTCTTTCTTCCCCACCACCTTCCTCTTCTGCAGTTCCCTCAGCACTTCCATCCATCCCTCTTTTTTCCTCTCCATTACACCCATCTCCCTCACCATGTTTCCCGCTGACTTTTTTAGATTTTCCTTCTCCAGTTCCTCCTGTTTCTTCTTCCTTTATGATTTCTTCTTCCTTTCCCCCTGTGTTACACTCCCCCTCTCTTTCTACTTCTCCACCTCCTCTTATCCCTATCCATCCCTTCAGTCCTCCTCACTGGGGGAAGAAAGTAGAGAAGAGAAGAGAAGAGAAGCAAGTGGAATAGAGAAGAAAAAGTTGAGAGACGACATCATTAAAGGTAAATAAGTCAAGTTTACTAGATATTTTGTAGATTTATCAATACTTTGGGAAGGGTGATTGACGGGGAAGGAATTTATAAGAACAGGAGAGCTTGAAGGACAAGAAAGAAAAAATGTAACTCAGTGTTAAGGATTTGTGTTACATACCTTCTTGCTCTCCTGATATCCCTGTAGTCACAAAAGAATAGTCAGAATCTAATACTCACTGACCTTAACTAGTCCAGTTTGTCCAAATAAAGATATATATGGGTATTGGAGATAGGTATATGTTACATGTGGCTACGTGTCACCTTCCAAAACATTTTTATTTTCATTGATTGGATAATCAAATTCAAAGGAATTGGGGGAAATATCCTTAGAATTCATACTACTGGCCTAGTACAGTAGCAGTCAGTAATTTGATTCATCTAGCACTATGCCACCATTGTCAGAATCTTCTTGGTTTGTTGCCTTTCATTGTGTACATGTAATGTAATGAAAAATGATGTGAATTTGCAGAAGATGGAGAATTGTAATAGAAGATGGTGTCTTCCACTGATAGTTTTTGGTGGCACTTTACACACTAAAAGTGGACTCCACATAAAGGTATGCCTTCCGTGGCATGAAAACCATGCAAATATTTGTGCTATAACTGAAAAAAAAAAAATGTGCATACTCTCCTCCATGGAGCAAAAGCCAAATCTGCAAACCTAAGAAACTAGGATGGAAATTCCTACTTGCCCTGACAAGCAGTTTTTTATGCTTTCTATCTGCTTGAGTCTTCACCTCCATGAGGGGTATAGGAATACTTAGCAACCATGGCATTAACTCAGTTATGCAGTTTGTTCTTATCCAGATAGAAATTCTTTTAAACAATTGAGGATTAATTCTTCACTTATACAGGAGCTCCTTATATATCCGTCCTAGCCTGTAGAGAAATAGGACTTAATAGTCAAAGTCATGAATGACTGAATGAATGCAGAGTGACACTATAATACCTCTATTTTTATGAATTCCCATTCTAATGTATTTATATATTTCTCCAATATCCTTATATGTGATTATCTGGACACACACGCGCTAAAAGTATGCATCATTTGTTTGTTTATAGAAAGAAGTTAACTACTGAAATGCACTAAGTCTTCTTTATGTGTGATTCACAGAGCTATAGATAACGCCTTGGCTTTATCATTGTCAAAAAGCAATCAAAATCATCAGAAATATTTCTTGTCCAAAATGGGTTATGGTAAAGAAATAAAGGAAAACAGCAGCACAAGCTTGGCTACCAACAAAGATGCATTCCAGCTTAAACTGGAGGAAACTCAGAAACTCCTGGAGGATCAACATCTAAGCAGTTTGCAAGTATGAAACTATCGAGATCTTCATATCTCAGAATAATTGTTCCATTTTTGTAGTATTCTCTACTAAGAAGCTATGTCCTTTTAGTCAAGGTAGTGAAAGAGAATGTAAATGAATTCATGAAAATTCATCACAGATACTTGAGAAATGTATATATGTGAATATATATTTAATTTTTCCACACTTTTGTTTTTCTCTTGGCTTCCTCATTTTTTTAATATTTGTTTATTTATTATTGGATAGAGATGGAGATAAATTGAGAGGGAAGGGAGAGATAGAGAGGGAACAAAATAGAGCGACACCTGCAGCCCTGCTTCACCACTTGTGAAGCTTTCCCCCTGCAGGTGGGGACCAGGGGTTTGAACCTGGGTCCTTGTGCAGAGTATGTGTGCAGTTAACCAGGTGCACCACTGCCTGGACCCTCCACATTACTCTTTTTTCTCATTTCTCTTTTATTTAGACAATAGGTTTTAGAATTTGGGGTTGTTTTTTTTTCTTTCATTGGCGAAATTAATGGTTTAGAGTAAACAGGAAATACAGTTGTTGACACGTGTAAAAATTTCTCAGTTCTCTGCAAAAAACTGCTAACCCCCCCCCCCCCACACACACACACACACACTTAGGTCCTTCTCAGCCACTGTGCTCCAGGACCTCAAAGCCACCTCCCCCACAGATTCCTTTACTTTGGTGCAATTCACCAAACCCAGTCCAAGTTCTGCTTTGTACTTCCACTTCTGTTCTTATTTCTCAACTTCTGTCTGTGAGTGAGATCATCCCATATTCATCCTTCTCTTCTCTTCTGGTTTATCTCACTTAACATGATTCCTTCAAACTCCATCCAAAATGAGGTGATTTTTTTTTATGAGTATGAAAGCCATTTCAAGCTACAGTAATTTAGGTGTCATTGTAAGAGTGTGGAATATAACCAAAGGGACAGTAATAATGAAGTAATGACGTATCTGCACATTAGGTTTTTAGTGACACTGTAGTTCAATTAGCTAGAGACTTGCTTCTGTTCTCTTTCTGGTAGGACCTTTATGCTGTTATATTCTCACAAAGAGTATGACTATCAGCTAATTTCCCAGAGATGTTTATATTTCATAATTAATTACATACCTTGTGAAATTCTTAGTAGATTGATTAAATTTACAACCTTGGCCTGATTCATCCAAGTGCTAACCAACAGTGGCAAAACTAAAAAAGCAAAGCAGGAGAGTTCTTCAGACCAGGATAAGATGTCTACCTCCCTAAACAGCTGTAACAATAGAGAATTTTAACCAATAGCCAGTACAAGATAGGATAAAATGGGAAGTATATGAAGTAAACCCTGTCATGACATGAGCTTTTTGCCTGGATATATTTTCAAACAAGCCAGAAGAAAACCCACAGGCAACTTAATTGCCTATCAGAAAAAGTAACTCCTAACAAATGCTGATATGCATCTACACAGCATAATGTTCACAGTGCCCCCACCCCAATTATCAGGAAACTAACATGAGGTTGCAGAGCTTCGAGGAGACTTTATCAAGTCTAGTGAGGATTTCTGGAAAAAAGAACCACTTGTTTCAGAATTCACTGTTTCAGAAGTCTGTGTATTACAAAACCATCAAGAAACTCCATGGTCTGAATGAGTGGCAATAAAAACTTTTTCTAAGCTGTAACCATTGCTAATTGAATTGAACAGTAACTTTAGATGCATATTTTTTTTTCAATTTCTTTATTGGGGAATTAATGTTTTACATTCGACAGTAAATACAATAGTTTGTACATGCATAACATTTCCCAGTTTTCCATATAATAATACAACCCCCACTAGGTCCTCTGTCATCCTTGGATCTGTAATCTCCACACCCACCCACCCCAGAGTCTTTTACTTTGGTGCAATACACCAATTCCAGTTCAGGTTCTACTTGTGTTTTCTTTTCTGTAGATGGCAGATTTTTGATAAACATTCTTTAGTATAGTCTTTGTTAGCTCTTTTTCACTCAGAGACTGTCCCAGGGATATAGAATATTTATATCCCTACACTATTTAGTCATCTCACTCTCTTCTAGCATACCAGGGGAAATTAATCCCAATAACAGTAGTATGCTTAATCATGAGTTTTGGGATTTTAAATGTCTATAAGATATAATTCGATTTTCTTTTCTTTTTTTTTCCAGAAATTTTGTGATGAAGTTAAGCAGATAACCAATTCTGAAACCCTTTCAAGTGTAGACAGTCTTGAAGCTGGGGAACATGAACAGGTATATTTAACACTTAATCAGGCAACTTCTACACCAATCCTGGAGAGTTCTTTTTCCCTCAACTCAAAAAATCTGCAATCAACTAATGTAAACTGCTTTGATGAAGATAAGTTGTCAGCATATAAAACTCAGCATATAAGTAATTGGCTTATACATTTAGATGAATCAAATACTCAAACTGGCATTCCTTCCTCGAATAATTTAAGTAAACTTAGTGTTCTTCCTTTGCATGAATATTGTAATAGTAAGGAACAAGATTCATCTGCTCCAATTATGGAAAGATCTACAAATACTACTGAGAATTCGGTGAGCTTCACATACAGTCCACCTGTACTTGTAGAAGGAGACACAAATAAAAAGGCCTTCAAAACTGGCACCATGAGGACAACTGACTCCTCTTCTGGAACATTCCAAAAGGAGAGACCATTAGTTACTGAGAGCCCAGCATTTAAGTTCAGTAAAGCCTGGACCACTCCAAATTCTATAACCCAGAAACTGGCTACATTTTCAGACCAAGAGAAGCCATCTTCACTTGCTCATGAAAATAGAGCTACTTCATTTACTACTCCATGTGTAGCTGTGGCAACACCGTTAGCTTTCCCATCAAATGCACAGTCAGCCAGGCCTTTTCCAAAGAACAGTAGGTACATAAAAGGAGCTCACCCAGTACAGTGTTGTGGAAAGTTAGGAGAATCAAAAGATCTTAAGGATGAAAAGATACAATATCTGAATTGTAGTGATCAGGAGTTGTCTTTGTTTTCAGATAATGGTCAAGCTGCCTATATACCTCACAATTCTGATTTAAAAGATAAAAAGCAGAAAACAGCTGAAATATTCACAGCATCTAATGTAATTTCTGATTGTGATGTAGTCGGTCAGCACAAGAAAATGAAACATAATATTCATGAGAGAAATAGTGTGAGGTTTCTTAAAAGTATTTTAAAGAAAGAATCTAAATATGAGCATGATTGTTTTACAGCACTAGTTATAAGCCAAGGCTTTAAGCTAGGAAATAAAAAAGCAGCAACTATTAGAGATAGTATTGAATTAACAAAAGAAAGAGGGAAAGGTACAGAAATACCAAAGACTGTTAAAAAACTGAGATGGTTTGATGAAACTGGAGAAAGAGAAAATAATGCTGCAGATAATGAATCACTGAAGACTAGAATAGAAGCATCTCAACAGGGCTCTCAGCCATTTTCTATTCCAGCCAGAAGTGACACTATCAGCAGCACACTTAATGTGCCTGCGTGTGCTGTCTCTTCTGAGAGGGAGACACTCAGGGATGAATGTGCCTCTGAAAATGTCTCTGCTTTAGGAGGATGTGGAACAGACCATGTGCCTTTGAACTGTTTCATGCCTTCAGGTTATAACTCTGCTAAACAAGCCTGGTCAGCCTCAAAGAAAGAGGAAGTTAAATCCCCTTTACATAAAGGTGATTCTAAAACTCAAAAAACTAATCCACAAAGAGCCAGAGCAAAAATAATTAGATCAAGATCTGCTAAAGTCCCATCAGGCCATATATATACAAACAGAAAAGGCACTGTTATTCGACCACAGTCTGCAAGCAAAGTCAACACCTTTTTACAAGCTCAGGGTAAACTAATTGTACCTCACCCTCCTCTTAAATCTCCACTGAATATTAGGAATGGTAAAAATACTCAAGTGTCTCAGTGTCAGTCAGCAATGCCTGAACATTTTCAAAACATTATTACACATAACTGTTTTAATTCAAAACATGTGCTTCCAAGAGAACATAAATTGGATCAGTGGAGTCAAGAAAATAATCTTCCATCCTCCAGTGTTCATGCTAACTTAATCACTGTGATACCCTCTCTATCATATTATTCTCCTGAGTGCCAAACCTTAGCAAAAACAGATCACTCCAGTGACACCCAAATGGTTGATCAAGATGGAACATCACATTACACTCAAAGATGTTCAAATTATGAAGAAAGGAATGACTCTGTGACTTATGGAACTACTAACGAAGCCGATGCCTTGTGGAAAAGACAGCCTAACACCCTAGGTCAGAATGAGAAGTCTGCTGGTAAGAATGAATTTATATATTTTATAGATAAAGTGTGCAACTTAAGATTGTGGGGAATTTTCTTAATGAAGTATGTCACTGTGCACCTTATAGATATGGTGTATTAATATATGAATAAATTATCTCCCTTAATATTGTAAATGTGTCTCTGTGATAGCTGGAGCTATAAGAGAATGAACTAACTGTTGCTTAACTAAAATGGGAAACTTTTTGTCCATTCCATTTTTTTTTACCATGACTTTTTTGTTTGGAAAGGAGACAAAAGAGAAAATAGACTCGAATTCTTTTTTAAAAACATCAAACTATAATTTACAAAATATATATATATTCTACTTATGAAGATGATACAAAGTGCACATATGTCAATGATGTGTATACACTCAGAATGTAGTTGCCTAAAACAAGAAATCAAGCACTATTAGTACTGAAAGTGTCCTTCATTAACCACGTTAATAAACATCCAGCATCTTCCACCAATGTTAACTATTCTTAACTTCATATTAATGGAATAAAACATGTATCTTTATGACTGACTTCTTTTGCATATATTATGGTGTGTGATTAACTTACTTTATTTTTCTTTACAATGGTATTTCATTGGGTGAAAAATACAGTTTTACTTTATACAAACATAGTACTAAAGGACATTTGAGATATTTCAGCTTCTGACTATGAAGCTGCTATGAATTCTCTTTGCCAAGACTTAGTAACATGTCTTTTATTTTGATCACTCTGGTGTGTGTGGTTGTAGCTGATTTTTTTGAAGACTTTATTTATTTATTCATGAGAATTGTTAGGAGAAAGAGAAAGAACCAGACATCATTCTGGTACATGTGTTGCCAGGGAATGAACTCAGGACCTTATGCTTGAGAGTCCAATGCTTTATCTGCTGTGTCACCACAGCTGATTATTTTAATAAGAATTTTTCTGAGGACTGATGAGACAGAGAGATTTTCAGATGCTTATTAGCTATGTAACAATCATCCTTTATGAAAACTGTTCAGTTATACACCTAAAATGCAACATATACATCTGTTTCCACAGGGCTAACAATTGAAAAGTGTCATTCAAAACTCTATAATTTTGCATTATAACAACACTGTGGGGATATATATACATATATATATATTAATAATAAACATAAACTCTGTATCCCATCCCCTACCCTGATAGCTTTCCTATTCTTTAGTCCTCTGGGAGTATGGACCCAGGGTCATTGTGGGATGCAGAAGGTGGAAGGTCTGGCTTCTGTAATTGCTTCCCCGCTGAACATGGACGTTGACAGGTGGATCCATACTCCCAGCCTGCCTCTCTTTTTCCCTAGTGGTTAAGGGCTCTGGGGGAATCGGAGCTCCAGGACACACTGGTGGGGTTGTCTGTCCAGGGAAGTCTGGTCGGCATTATGATAGCATCTGGAACCTGGTGGCTGAAAAGAGAGTTAACATACAAAGCCAAACAAATTGTTGACCAATCATGGACCTAAGGGCTGAAATAGTGCAGTTGAAGAGTTGAGGGGTCCTCTATTTTGTAGATAGCTAGTAGGCATATTTTAGTTATATTCCAAAGGGCCTGTGGCTATACTAGTTTGTTTTTTTTTTTTCCCCTGAGCCTGAAATATGATATGCATGTAGATCCAAGTTATTGTCTGGGAAGATGATGTCATGGCTGGAAAAAGGACAAGAAAGCTGGATCAGGGAAGAGAGAAGCTCCCTAATATGGGAAAGGGGTATAAGTATTGTCGACTACAAACCCCATCAATTTGATGTGACCTGGGGCCCACAATCAGCTTAGGAGCCTATGTTACCTCTGCATCCCTGTAGCTCTGAGCTCACATTCTGTGGTCATGAGTAGAAACATTCCAAGCTGTCTCAATGTCGACCCATCTTCCTCAGGTGTAGCATAGAGTATGTTGTCCATCATCCCTTCGGAGGATGGGACATTCTCTACCATTGTTGATCCAAGTTGAGGGCAAGGTCCTTTGGGGGCCCACAAAGGGGTCTGTTGTGTTGTTCCTGATAGAGATGACTGATAATAATGGAGAGAGGGATTTATTTGAGGTTTAGGCCCATCATGTCTGTTTGGGAATCTCAGGACTCCCCGATTAGGGCCCCAGCTGATGGGGTGGCCTGATAATGACTAAAGTGTCATCATTAAAGTATGCCAGTCTCTTGCCCTTATTCAACTTTTGCAGTTCTTGCTTTGATAAGGTTAGCTTTGGAGTGAGTGAGAGAACTGTAATAGGAAGTAGGTGAGGTGGGTATCTAAGTCTAAGTAGACACTATTTCATTATGAACTTTATACTGACTCACTGCAGACTATTGTGCACTTTGCTTTCAGGTATATATTTTGCCCTAATTTATGGATACATGTGAACATATGCTCTATCTTACTGGTCTATATCTAGGTTTTGGGATTTTATTAGGAAGTGAACCTCCTGGAATGGAATTAGAGAATACTATGAAAGGAAAGGTCTCACCTGAGTAATGAGAGTGAAGGGTTGATATTCCATGCCTGACGTCTCTGGACACAGTCTGAAGTGAAGCATGCTGAGGTGGTACTCCTTGCGTTGATTATGTTGGGATCGGCGGATGCATTATCATTTAAGCATGCAGGAAAGTGAGCCCCACCCTAGAGGTTCCAGGACTAGGGGATATAGACTCTATAGAGGAAGCGAGAGGTTCCTGCTGTCTTAGAGTTTAAGAAAACAATAGATAGTTATTGCTATAATCACATTATTTGGTGATTGGGTTAACTTTGAAATATCCCTTTGTTAGGATTTGCTGTATCATACACAACATCACCATAATTTATGTCCTTTGACATTACTTGTATATAGCTGTGCCACTGGTTGCTTCTGCCCTCCCTGGTCTAAACTTTTAAGAGAGTCAACATAGCAAAGACTCAGCCTATGTATTAAAAAGACTCAGTCTGTGCTTTAAAAAGTTTGAGACATCAGTTTTTCCCCTCTCATATTAAATAGTGATTTATATGACTACAAATTAATAGGAGTGTACGTAAACACCATTCCCACCATCAAAAGACTGTGTCCCATCCCATTTGCCCCCTCCATTCACGCCCCCCCTCCCCGCCCTGTGAAGCTAAACATCCACCCTCACCCTCAACCCAGGGCTTTACTTTGGTGCCCTACTCCAAACAATGTGTTTTAGTTTTGCCTAGCTTTGTGACACATAGGTGAAATTCATTTCACCTGTTTTCTGATATTACTTTTTCCAGCCAAGTTTTTTGATGTATTGTTAATGATTTATTCATCAGTTTTCCATACTAGTTGTTTTATCGTATTCCATTATATGCACATATAAAAAAAAATTCAACCATTGAATATTTGGGTTGCTTTTGCTTCTTGCTTTCATGAGCAGTGTTCCTTAGTTATCCATATACTGAAGCACGCATTGCTCGCTCATGGGTTATGTGTGTTTTCAACTTTACTCGATAATGTGCTTCTGCAATGATTTTGAAAGTCCCCTTTACTATATGCTTCTCAGCACTGCCAGCCTTGTGATGCTTTCAGTCTGATGAGTGAGCTCTGTCTAACTGCAGCAATTTGCATTGCCCTGATTACTGTGAGTTGAATTTTTTTTTTAATGTATGTTTGTAGATGGTTTGCATTTTCTCTTCTATGAAATTTCTACTCTGGGCCTTTTGCTTCTTTTGTTGTTTGTTTTTAGATTTGAGTATTGTTGCTGTTGATAGGAGTTTTTATACTCTAGGATTCTGAGTCAGTAATATGAGTTGCAGTTTTCTCTGCCAGTTTGTGATTTGTAGCTCCACCCTCCTGATGGATAAATTTTATTTTAATGTGATTTTTTTCTTTACAGATTATTTGCACATATTTAGTCTGTTTTTAACAGCTCATGGAAGAGAAGTATTATCTTGACAATTGTTCTTAAAAAGAAAAAATCTAAACCAAAGAAAATTATTACAAAGTTGATGTAACTTGTCAGTAATAACAAAATCTTTAGATGTCTAGCTTAATTTGGGGGGGGCTGTACATTTTAAGTTGGAAGCAAACTTTAGTTACCTCCAGAACTCTAAAATAAGGGGTTAATCGTGATGATAAGAGTGTCTAGGTATTTTGAAGCTTAAATATGTGAAATTAAAGAGAAAATTGAATTAAACAATAGCATAGAAATTATAGAAATGTCTTCAGCATATCATTAGAAAACATTTGAGCTAAGCCACCATCAGTGCTTTGAATGTATGTTACACAAAACTGAAAGTCTAAACAAAGAACAGTAAAGAACAAGAGTAAGTATTCCATGAACTGAAGGAGCATGAAAGTGTGAGTAGACTTATAGACAATCTAGAAGGGAAAGCTTGAATTCATCAGTCAAGTAGCCAAGGAAATTTAAAGCTCTTCATTAAAGGTAAGGTAGAGGCCTTACAAGATGTGGTAGAATACAACTGTAGGCATAGAAAACAATAATGAAACTTTACTGTTACCCAAATAATCTTAATAAAAACCAAAACATTTAGCATACTCTCATTGGTGCCACTAAACATAATACAATGGGTTTTTTTGTTTGTTTGTTTTTATCAGAGCACTGATCAACTCTGGCTTATGATGGTGTGGGGGATTGAACGTGGGACTTCAGATCCTCAGGCACAAGAGTCTCTTTGCATAATCATTATGCTATCTACCCCCACAATATTTTGTTGTTGTTTTTTAACTCTAGGTTATGACTTGTTAGTGGATCATGAGTTTTTTTTTAATATTTATTTTATTTATTTATTCCCTTTTGTTGCCCTTGTTGTTTTATTGTTGTAGTATTATTGTTGTTGTCGTTGTTGGATAGGACAGAGAGAAATGGAGAGAGGAGGGGAAGACAGAGAGGAGGAGAGAAAGATAGACACCTGCAGACCTGCTTCACCGCCTGTGAAGCGACTCCCCTGCAGGTGGGGAGCCGGGGTTCGAACCGGGATCCTTATGCGGTCCTTGTGCTTTGCACCACCTGCGCTTAACCCACGCTACAGCCCGACTCCCAGATCATGAGTTTTTTAAAAAATGTTTTTACTGGGAGGATTAAGTTTACAGTAGATACAGTTGTTGATAACATGTAAAATTTCTCAATTTCCTGCAAAACACTCTCACCCCCATCCTAGGTCCTCCTCCACCATCATGTACCACAACCTAAAAGCCCCACCACCAACCCCAGTCCTTTACTTTGGTGCAATACACCAACCCTTAGCCCACATTCTACTTTGTGTTTCCTCTTCCTGTTCTTATTTCTCAGCTTTTGTCCATGAATGAGATTATCCTATATTCATCCTTCTCTTTCTGGCTTATTTCACTTAATATGACTCCTTCAAACTCCATCCAGAATGAAGTGAAGAAGGTCTATTCATCATTCATTTTTTTTCCTTCATTATTATTTGATAGAGACAGCCAGATATTGAGAGGGAAGAGAGAGATAGAGAGGAAGAGAGACAGAGAGATCCCTGCAGACTTACTTCAACACTCATATAGCTTTCCCCCTGCAGGTGTGGACTGTGGGCTTGAACCCAGGTCCTTGTGCATTATATATTGTGCTGCTGTGAACATAGATAGGTATACACAGATCTTTTGGGATGGGTGTGTTTGGTTCCTTATGACGTATTCCCAGGAGAGAAATTGTTGACTTATATGGTAGGTCTGTTTCTAGCCTGAGAGTTCTTCAGACTGCTCTCCACAGGGGTTGGACCATGAAATGTTTTAAATTATTTTTCTCACCAGCGTTATTACTGGGGCTTGGTATCTACATATTTACATGTGATAATAAGCTAATATATCAAGGTATAACATGCATTTAGGTTGAGGTTTATTACATTTTTTTTTCAGTAACTTAAAGAAGTTCTGTTGTTTTACAAATATGTACTGCCAGTGCTACAGTATGGCAAAGAATTGAGAGTAATGAAACCAGGAAGTATGAATTCAGCCTTTTTTCTCCTGGTATTTGAAATATTAATGTTGTCTCATGCATGATTTTGCAAGAATGTGTCTTAGTCATACAAAAGCTTAGAAAATGAATATATATGCCATATCTGCTGCCCTTACCTTCAGTAAGCACCACGGGTACAGTAGAAGCCCTACACATCTGGGCATCTTTCCCCATTTTGTGAGGACTCATCCGGATACTGTTAGATATCCATAAATCCATCTCCCAGGCCGAACACGGAAGCCAGTTCATTACAGGAGTGAATGAGCACTAATGCTGACCCCTCCACTCAGTCTCTGCTCTTCCTCTGACACAGCTTTGTTCATGTGTGCAGAATGTGACCATGCACGTCGCAAGCAGAAAAGGCTGCCAGTTAGTCATGCTTTGCCATGAGGAAGCTTTATCTCTAGCTCATAGAAATCAATTCTAATATGCCCATTCCTTCACAGCACTGCATATCTCCTGGTTTTCTTTATATATATAATTTTATTTACTCCCTTTTGTTGCCCTTGTTTTTTATTGTTGTAGTTATTGTTATTGTTGTTATTGATGTTGTTGTTAGATAGGACAGAGAGAAGTGGAGAGAGGAGGGGAAGACAGAGAGGGGGAGAGGAAGATAGACACCTTGCAGACCTGCTTTATCGCTTGTGACGTGACTCCCCTGCAGGTGGGGAGCCAGGGGCTGGAACCGGGATCCTTACCCCAGTCCTTGTGCTTTGCGCCACCTGCGTTTAACCCGCACTACCACCCGACTCCCATCTCCTGGTTTTCTAACTCTAAAATACAAACCCCTCAGGGGAAGATTCTGTTATATCCATTACTGTAACTGAGCCACAGAGAACAGAGGTAAGAGAAACTATATGGAAGTTTAAAAGTTAAAATTTATGGAAGCTATATGGAAGTTTAAAGGAATAAAACTTAAAAAGAGTTTTTTGGGCAGGGATATGAATTCAAGGATAGCATAATGGTTATGCAAAGAGACTGTCATGCTTGAGGCTCCAAAGTCCCAGGTTCAATCCCCCGCGCCACCATAAGCCAGAGCTGGTCAGTGCTCTGGTGTTTCTCTCTCTCTCTCTCTCTCCATCTCTCTCAAGATTAAATAAAATATTTTTAAAAAAAAAAAGTTTTCTGAGATACTTGAAGTTAACTGTAATCTTGTGGTATCTACTCATTTTGTGTAAATATTGACATTGTAATGGCATTTGTTTAAGATTCTACTGTTACAAGAAGAAAACGAATTATTGAAAATAAGCAGAGAAGTCTTTTAGAGAAGAAAAGGCAAAACCCTGGGGCTCTAGGACAGAAACACAGTGAGCAAATGATGGTAAGTGCAGTGTTAGTAAAAGTTTCTACAAAGTAGCAGACAACATCTTGGGGAGCAATGTCCTTGACACACCTGTGCTTTTGATGTGAGCTGCGCTCGATAGAAATATAACAAAGCCACTTTGAAGCTTCCCAGAAATTTTTATATTTGGATCTTGTTTTACTTATTTGCAACATTCTAATTAGTATTAAGAAATTGCAGTTAGGAGTCGGGGGGTAGCACAGTGGGTTAAGGGCACATGGTGCAAAGCAAAAGGGCTGGCTTAAGGATCCTGGTTAGAGCTCCCGGCTTCCCACCTGCAGGGGAGTCGCTTCACTGGCAGTGAAGCAGGTCTGCAGGTGTCTGTCTTTCTCTACCCCTCTCTGTCTTCCCCTCCTCTCTCCATTTCTCTCTGTCCTATCCAACAATGACAACAGCAATAACAACAATAATAAACAACAAGGGCAACAAAAGGGAAAATAATTAAAAATTAAAAAAAAAAAAAAGAAATGCAGTTAAGGGGCCAGGCAGTATTACACCCACTAGAGCATGCATGTTAGAATACACAAGGATCCAGGTTCGAGCCCCCATCCTAGTCTACAGAGAATACACTTCACAGTGGTGAAGCACTGTTGTAGTATCTCTCTCTATCCCAGTCTCCCCCTTTCTCCTCAATTTCTTTCTGTCTCTGTCATATATGTTTGGGGAATAAAGCAAGTTAGCCACACCTGTTATTTAAATATACATTAAAGTAGCTGGGGACTGGGCAGTGGCACACCCCCTTGAGTGCACGTGTTACCATATTCAAGGACCTGGGTTCAAGCCCTCTGTCTCAACCTGCAGGGGAGAAGCTTCAAAAGCAGTGAAGCAAGGCTGCAGTTGTCTCTTCTCTCTCCTCTCCCAATTTCTCTTTGTCCTATCCAATAAAAGAAGGGAAGAAGGGGAAGAAAACAGTCAACTGGAGCAGTGAATGTGGCATTCATAACCCCAGTGACAAAAAAAAAAAAAATGACATAAAGAGGAACCAGGTGTGCCAGGGACCAGCGTAAGGATCCTGGTTCGAGCCCCCAGCTCCCCACCTGCAGGGGGGTCTCTTCACAAGTGGTGAGGCAAGTCTGTAGGTGTCTGTCTTTCCCCCTCTCCATCTTCTTGTCCTCTTGATTTCTCTCTGTTCTATCCAACAACAATGACAGAAATAATAACAGCGATAAACAACAAGGGCAACAAAAGGGGAAAAGTGGCCTCCAGGAGCAGTGGATTCGTAGTGCATGCACCAAGCCCCAGCAATAACCCTGGAGGCAAAAAAAGTTTTAAGAATCAATATATAGGAACCTGGATGATGGTGCAACACATTGCCATGTTCTTGCCCCCACTCCCCACCTGCAGAGGGGGTGCTTCACAAGCAGTAAAGCAGGTCTACAGCTGCCTCTCTCTCCCTTTCTATCTTTCCTTTGCCTTTCACTCGCTCTCTGTCTTATCTAATAAAATAGAAATAATGAAAAAAAGGTCCAGGTGGTGGTGTTAAGTGCACATAGTATTATGTGCAAGGACCCAGGTTGGAGCCCCCATACCCCACCTGCATCAGGGACACTTTACAAGTAGTGAAACAGGTATGCAGGTATCTTAACTTTCTCCCTCTCTGTCTTCGCCGCCCATCTTAATTTCTCTGTCCTGTTCAATAAAATAGAAAGAGGAGGAAGAGAAATGGCTGTGAGGAGTGGTGGATTCAGAATGCAGGCACTGAGCCCCAGTGATAACCTTAGTAGCAATAAAAAACAACGAAAAGAAAAAAAAAGATGAAAAATGGCTGCCGGGTTATTGCATCAAAGCAAAAAGCTCTAGGGAAGGAGAGGGAGAGGGGGTGAAAGAGAAGTGTGGGACCCTGGTACATAATGAAATGGTACTCATATCAATGGCTACACTGTAAAGCAGTAACCTCTTCAATAAAAAAAAGGAAGGAAGGAAGGAGAGATTGGGGGCGTGGGGAGATGGTTGCTGGCAGCAGTGGATTGGTAGTGCTAGCAGTGAGCCTCAGCAATAACCTGGTTGGCAATTTTTAAAAATCAGTATATAAATCATCAATAAATGTGGAATCATTCTGATTTTATTTTCTGTTTACAGAATTTTGGACAAAGCATCCGGCCAAGCTCAGGTAGGCCAAAACAAAGTACGTGGGTAACTTCTGATACTGAAGAATGTCTGCTTTAAGCATTTTCCTCTGACCTTTGTTCCCAGTGACTTTTGTATACTCTGTACTAATTTCCCCAAATGTTTTCTCAAATGTTACTAGTTAAGGCAACATTGAGGTCTGGATTCTCCTCATCCTATACATTCAAACGTTGCCACTTTGAATAATTCTGATACAAAATATCAATAATATATCGCTCCTCATCAAATGTTTTCCCACCGTATCAATATGTTTTCACTAAATTTCTAGAATTAAAATTGCAGTTCCTGGCACCAATTCAATATTTGTTAAATGAAACTATATACTAAATGAATACTTATCAAAGGAAATAAGTGTTATAGGATCACCTCTAACATCTGCTTGTATGTCAAGCAAAAAAGATATTGATTAGTTTTGATTTGTACATCTCTTACTAATATGTTTATTTGTTTTATCTGTATGCTTATTTGGGGTCACATTCTCTTTTCCCTGGAGATACTGGAGATTATGTTTCTGATTTCTGAAGATCTTTACATATCAAGTGTCTTAATCACTTCATTACTTCCATTTCTCCACTTATTTCTACTTTTACACATAAGACTGAATTTTTATTTTTATTTTCTCTTTTATCCATTTGGCTGTTTCCTAGACAGTTGGTTATGTTCAGCTAATCATCTAATTTTACAGTCTTCTTAAATTCCTTTTCTCTTAATCTTTTACTTATAACTTAGCCTAATAGCTTTTATAAAGGCAATGCACTTTATCTACTTTTTTGTACTACCAATGAGTAACAAAAGCACAATACAAAAGACGATCTAGACTTTTTTTCCCCTTTAATTCAAGTAAAGAATTATTATCACATTATTTCTATCATTCTGAATATTGCTTAATTTGCAGCAGGAAAATAGATGCAAAGAACTAGATAAGTCAAATGCAAACTAACAGAAGTCATACTGGGTTTCTATTTGTGAACTCAATAGATATTTGTCAATTAAGTATAGAGAAGGACTACTCCCAAACCCCCCCCAAAAAAAAAAAAGACAAAGAAGGATGAAAGAATTAATGTAAAGTTTCTGTAGTTTCAGAGAGTACTTCTGAATTTCTGATGGCTGAAGACCTAGTGAAAGGTTCAGTGGCTGAGGAGGAAATTCTGACTGTCATAAAGAGCAAGCAGCTACAGAAACCAAATCTGGCTTCAAATAAGACACAGCAAGTGAACATCTGTTCACTGTCAGCCGAAGAGGAGAAGATTCTACAGTCCCTTAATCGTCTCAACGAGAGGCTATACCGTAAGTTTGGGGGAAAAAAACAAAAAACTAATACAAGTGTTTATATTTTGTACTTTCAATTTTAATTTAAATATTGGAAATGAGATTATAATTAAAAAAAAACATTTAAATAGACCACACAGTTTGAGTATATCATATTTATGACATATATGATGGTGCTTATTTCTATTACAGTCTTAACTGTATTTGGAAAATATATGACTAGATTTTCATTATAATAATATAACAAACTATGGAGCCGGGTGGTGGTGCACCTGGTTGAGTGCACATGTTCCAATGCTCAAGGGCCCAGGTTCGAGCCCCCGGTCCCCACCTGCAGGGGGAAAGCTGCGCAAGTGGTGAAGCAGTGCTGCAGGTGTCTCTCTGTCTCTCTCCCTAGCACCCCCTTCCCTCTTGATTTTTGGCTGTCTCTATCCAGTAAATAAATATTTAAAAATTAATATATATATAAAACAAACTATATCTCTGTATTGACCATTTATTGATAACAGTGATGAATTCTGGATTACATACTTAAAAAATATATGAAAGATAGCAATGATCTGGTAAAACAAATACTTTTAAAACCAACAACTGAATAAAGAAAAGAACCGCAGGGAGTCAGGCAGTAGCGCAGTGGTTAAGTGCACATGGCGCAAAGCGCAAGGATTCCGGTTCGAGCCCCCAGCTCCCCACCTACAGGGGAGTCGCTTCACAAGTGGTGAAGTAGGTCTGCAGATGTGTCTCTTTCTCTCCCCCTCTCTGTCTTCCCCTTCTCTCTCCATTTCTCTCTATCTAACAACGACAACGTAAGTAGCAACAATAATAACTATAATAACAATAAAAAACAACAAGGGCAACAAAAGGGAAAATAAATAAATATATATATAAAAAAGAAATGAACCACAAAAGATCAGTGCTAGAGTGAGCTTTTGTCCTGAAGATATTTACCACAGAGTAAAATTGTTTTTGTGGTCTCAAAAAAAAAAAAAAAGAGAAGAGACAAAGCTCAGGACCCACTCAACAGAAGTATTGCCAGAAGATCCCCCCACCGTAAAGCTGACAGCCCAGTGAGCTGCCCCCTGTATGGACACACAGAGAGAAGGGAGAGAAGGCTGAATAGCTTACTCCCCCTATTCTGTTCAATATACAGGCTTGATTTTGTTAATATCAGACACCTCTTAAAATCTAAATAACCTACTTCAACAGATGCAAATTTGTCTGAGAGGGTGAATTTGAACAGAAATTTAATATATATCTAAGAATGAATGCAGTAAAGTGTTTCAAAGAGAAACCATTAGAATTACAGTACCTTGAAGAGTACATAAGTTGGGAGCGATGTTAAAGTATAGCAGGATTGGGGGCCTGGTGGTAGCGCAGCGGGTTAAGTGCACATGGACAGGCATAAGTATCTAGGTTCCAGCCCCCGGCTCCCCTCCTGCAGGGAGGTCGGCTTCACAGGCAGTGAAGCAGGTCTGCAGGTGTCTTATCTTTCTCTCCTCTCTGTCTTCCCCTCTTCTCTTAGTTTCTATCTGTCCTATCAAACAACAGCAACAACAACAAGAAGAATAACAACAGGGCAACAAAATGAGAAAAGAGCCTCCAGTGGACTCATAATGCAGTCACCAAGCCCCAGCAGTAACCCTGGAGGCAAAAACAAAAAGTATAGCAGGATTATTGAATTGAATTGGTAAGGATTTTAGCACAAGTAATATATATTCACTTTTTTTAATGTTTCATTTATTTTATTTTTGAGAGAGATGCAGAGAGAGAGACAGAGAGAGTAACACCAGAGCACTGCTCATCTGTGGCTTATGGTGGTGCGGGGGATTGAACCTGGGATTTAGGAGCCTCAGGGATGAGAGTCTGTTTGCATAACCATTATGCTAGCTCCCCTGCCCCTTTTTTAAAGCTTTCTTTTATATTTATGTATTAACTTTAGATGTTATTAAATGAAGTGTATTTGTGGATATTACTAGGTTAACAAATATAGGACTAGAAATAGTATGCAGTTTCCAAGCTGTTAGAGAATTGGCATACCAAATAAATAAAAATCAGTCTGGAAAAAGGCAAGGGAAATAAACATAGAAGAGGTAGGACCAACAGAATTACTATAAGGCAGAATATGCAAAGTATTTAATACTACATCTGAAAGATAGAAGTTGGGCCATAGAGACAGCTCACCAGCTAGGGTGCATGTTTCGCCATGCTTGCTGCCCCAGTTCAAATGCTGGCATCATGTGAGCCATACTGTGTACATCAGCGCCCCTGTGTTTCTCCACTGTCCCCCTCCCCCATCTCAGAATGAAAGAAGTGGCCCTGGAGTGGTAGGAAAAGTATAGTCTGATGCTCTGGCTCTGGCTCTGGCCATGCAATGATATTACTACACTAAGAGCAACAACAATCATATCAGCTATATTACATTTTTAGAGAAATGTTTGTAACACAACTATATTGCATGATAAATATTCATATTAACTATATTCCATTTACAACACAACTTTATTCCATTTAAACATTTGTAGAGATAGTATGCTGCTTTGCTATACGTGTGACCCAGGTGCAAGCCTGGCCCATACATACCACAATAAAGGGAGCTTTGGTGGCGTGGCCTCTTTCAGGGTCTGTCTCTCTATTTCTCCTTGCCTCTAGCATACACACACACACACACACAAAATACATATATATATATATGTATATATGCTATACATATATATGTATATATATATATATGCTGTACATAAAAAAGACTGAAAATGTAAACCAGTTTAATGAGCATATCACTAGAATCTCAGTGTGAGAAATTGGAGCCTTTCTCACTTGGAAAAGAAGCTTGCTGATCTCATGAAGAGTTGGATTTAAGCATGGACTTTCTTACTTAGAGTGAAAAAGCATTCCTACATCACACCGACAGGGTTATGAGGAATTTCTGGTTTCTCTTTATATAAACTGCTTATTCCATATTGGTATAATTGGGCCTCAAATAGCTTTTGTTTTTTTCCAGAGCACTGCTCAGCTCTGACTTTTGATGAGGTAGGAGATTGACCAAATAGAAAGAATTTTTAAAAAGTCAACTTGTTCTTCTATCAGATGTCATATATAAATTCAGTTGCATGATGATTAAAAATTAAATGTGAAAAAGCCATAAATTTTTAAAGGTAATATAAAAATTCTCTTATTTATATTACTATTGCTATTGCCACCAGGGTTATCATTGCATGAGGAATCCACCACTTCCCAATTGTCCTTTTTTTTCCCCAGTATTTATTTTTTATTCATTCATTCATTCATTCATTTCATTTGATAGGACAGATAGAAATAGAGAGGAGAAGGGGAGAGAGAGACCTGCAGTACTGCTTTGCCATTTGTGAAGCTTCCCTCCTGCAAGTGGGGTCCAGGAACTTGAGCTGGGTCCTTGCACATATTAATGTGTGTGCTCTACACTAAAAGTTTAGGGGAAATCTAACTTGAGGGTAAGGAAGTGTTTTATAGTATTTATTTATTTATTCATGAGAAAGATAGGTGGAGAGAAAGAACCAGCCATCACTCTGGTACATGTGCTGCCAGGGACTGAACTCAGGACCTCAAGCTTGAGAGTCCAACACTTTATCTCTGTGCCACCTCCTGGACCACAGGAAGTATTCAAGTAGACCACAAAAAACATACTCCATAGAAGAGGAAAAAAATAACTTTGAGTATATTAAAATTGCAAAAGTCTTTACTAGAGAGGCCACAAAATGAGAGCTAATATAATACACATACTAAAGCATTCTATTCAAAATATATTAATCTACTTAAAAAATATAAATCAGTAAGAGAAAAAGGAAACTCACTATAACAATGGGGAGGCAAGTCTTGGACAGAAAGTTCACAGCAAAGTGAATGCAGATGACGATAAATGCGTGTAGATTTTTTTTTTAGCTTCATCGGTAGCATGGCACTAACTGGAAGACAATGAGCAGTGGACCGTACGCTTTCCAGTAGGCATGAACTTGAAGCCTAGTAATGCAGGGATTGGTAAGATGGGCAGCAGTAGGGACAGTCAGTCTTCACTGCTGCTGGGAGTGTAAACTGGTGCAGCCATTTCAGGAAATGAGCAGGAAAGTGTGCTGATCCCAGCAACTTCACTAGTTTACTGTAGGAAAAGTATTCGTGTGTGCAGTGGGGACAGGGGTGTACAAGTACACAGAAATCATTATTCTTTGTGTCTTTTTATCGTTTTTAATAATTTTATGGGGGGAGTTAATGGTTTACAGTACAGTTGTTGATTTCTCACCTCCCCATAATAGGTGTCTGCGAAGCACTCTCATTTCACCATCACTATTATTTATAAAAGCAAAATAATAATAATAATAGTAACAATAATAATGCCTAAGCATGGCAAAGTTAAGTGACAGTAACATTCAGCAAGGAAAAATTAACAGACCATAACTTCATACCATTTTAATAGATTAAATAATGTATCATTTTGAACAAATTAAGGCATCACAGGGGATTAAAGACAATGCAGTTCAATTTATGTGGAGTTCAAAACCAGATAAAACTAAACATTGTTTGGAGACTAATGTGTTAAAATGACAGAGTGGTCAGAAAGGTTTGCGTGTGTCAGGTAGGAGGTGGGTGGTGTTTAAGCATGCATCTTAGATGCATGAGACCGTGGTATTGATGCCTGCCATCACACACCACATATGCTGGCCAAAATTGCTCTCCCCCCACCACCACCACCATAAATAAATCTTTAACAAATAGATAACATTACAAAGAAACAGAGTCACTATGGTGAGTTCCTCCATGTGCAAGGGAAGGCATTCCAACCTACAGGGCAGTGTGGCGGTGAGGTAGGGTGTTCTAGGAATCTTCTATAGTACTGGTACCACTCAGATGTGTTAGACAGGCACTCACTTTGTTATTATTAATTAAAATATACACGTTTCTGTGTTTATTTTATATTGCATTAATTGAAAAATCAAAATTTTAAAGTAGTATGTTAATAGGAGACAGAGCAATTCAACCTCAAAAGCAATACATAATTAAAATTATAACTTGAATATGTGAAAAAATGTGCAGATGAAAGACAGGTGTTTTTTTTTTCCTATTTGATTTGCCCCTCTCCCCCAAAATCAACTGCTACATAGAAAACATTTTACCTGATCTTTGACCCAGACAGTCCTTATCATATGGACAAAAGTTCAAAAATGGAAGAGGAATTTTGCCAAAATTGGAAAATGCTGCCCCTCCCCAACTCCCCACCTGCGGGGGGGGTCTTCACAAGCAGTGAAGCAAGTTTTGCAGGTGTCTCTCTCTTTCCCTCTACATCTCCCCCTCCTCTTGCAATTTCTCTCTATCCTACCAAATAAAGAAACATTAAAAAGGAAAAAAATGGCCAGTAGGAGGGAGCAGTGGATTCATCATGTAGGCACTGAGCTCTAGAGAGAAACCTGGCAGCAATGCAAAATATAAAAGACAGAGGGGGAGAGAAAGACACCTGCAGACCTTCTTCACCGCTTGTGAAATGACTCCCCTGCAGGTGGGGAGCCGGGGGCTCGAACTGGAATCCTTACGCCGGTCCTTGCGCTTTGTGCCACGTGCACTTAACCCGCTGCGCTACTGCCCGACTCCCTACTTTTATTTTTTAAAAAAGAGAAAAAGGCAAAGAAAAACCAACATTTAAATAAAATTGTTCTAAACTATAAGGTATTTCTCGTTAGTTTTATGACTCTATACAAATATGTTTTATTTTATATGAGATAAAGAATTTCATATGAATGTGAGAGAGAGAAGCCAGAGCACCACTTGGTACATGTGGCCCCAGGGGTAGAATCAGGGCCCTCTCTCAGGCTGAAGCCCTCCACTCCACCAGCCGAGCCATTTCCCCTAACAACATCATTTTAATGTAACTGTTGTAATCTAAAGTACCATTTTCTTTTTATTTTTTTTAATTATTTTGTTTATTCTAATGAAAGAGAGTGAGAGACTGGAGCACTGGCCATCTCTGCCTTATTATGGTGCCGGGTACTGAACCTGGGACCTCTAAACTTGAGACATAGAAATCTGGTGAGCTGCTCTCCTGTTATCTCCTCAGCCCCTGATTTCTAGTTTCTGACCTAATGTACTTGTAAGGACTATGTCTGGATTCATAGCAGCCTTCTAATCAATTTCTAATATGTTGACTCATTAAAAATTAACTTTTTTCTTTTCTTTCAGTTTTGTTGGGTAGGACAGAGAGAAATTGAGAAGGGAAGGGGAGATAAGAGGGAGAAGGACTGGTACCTGCAAACTTGCTTCACCACTCATAAAACTCCCCCTTTGCAGGTGGGGAGCAGAGCTTGGAATCCAGGGCCTTGCACATGGCAATGTGTGCACTTAACTGGGTTTGCTACTTCCCAGCCCCTGAATTAAAGTATTTTAAAAATATGTGTTCGGGACCAGGCGGTGGCACACCTGGCTAAGCACTCAATTACAGTACGCAATGACTCAGGTTCGGCCCCCGGCTCCCCACCTGCAGAGGAGTTGCTTCACAAGAGGTGAAGCAGGTCTGCAAGTGTCCGTCTTTCTCTCCTCCTCTCTCCATTTCTCTCTGCCCTATCCAATAGCAATGACATCAATAATAACTATAACAATAAAACAACAAGGACAACAAAACAAAAAGGGAATAAATAAATATTTTTTAAAATAAAATAAAAAAATATGTGTTCATCTTACCAGAGAGAGGAAGATCAGCACACTATCTGCTCTGGCTTACGTGGTGTAGGGGATCTGAGGCCTGTGTGTACAAGGCCTGCATTTTGCCTTCTGAGCCATCACCCTGGCTGCAGCATTTAATATTCTATTTGTTGGGAGTTCTTTCTCAGTATACGTAACTAAACTTTTTATCCCATGATGTAATTGTTGCAGATGTACAAGAAACCATTTGCAAAAATCCATCCATCAAAAATACCTTGCAAATAATACCACTTACGGTAAGTACTTAAAGAAATTTTTTCTTGTTTCAGGAAACTTTGTGATTATGTGTATGAATCCTATACTGATGATGATAGTTTGGGGTTTTTTTTTTTTATTTGATTGCTTGTTTGTTTGCTTTTGAGGTTGGTATTCATAGTGTCTCTTCCCCAACCAATTTCAAAATTCAAAATTATTTTGTCAGAAGTAATCAAATATCCTTACATTTTAAAAATTTCTAACAATTTCATATGAAGAGTATTTTATCAATCCTAAAATCAAAAACATATTAATTCACTTCAAGTAAATTTAGATATGTTGGCAAATTGGAAATTGATTAAAAATTAACAATTATGGGAGTTGGGCTGTAGCGCAGCAGGTTAAGCACAAGGACCGGCATAAGGATCCCGGTTCGAGCCCCCGGCTCCCCACCTGCAGGGGAGTCGCTTCACAGGCGGTGAAGCAGGTCTGCAGGTGTCTGTCTTTCTCTCCCCCTCTCTGTCTTCCCCTCCTCTCTCCATTTATCTCTGTCCTATCCAACAACAACTACAAGGGCAAAAAAGGGGAATAAATAAATAAATATTAAAAAAAAATAACAGTTGTAAAATCCCATATTGGATGTCACAGCACCACATGGGAAATACTATTGCAATGGAAGAAGCTTATTTAGTTTGTGTTGTTTTTATTTTATTTATTTTTCCTTGACAGTAGATTCTGGTAAAGTGTGTGTGTGTGTGTGTGTGTGTGTGTGTGTGTGTGTGTGTGATTTATACATGCAAAACAGTCACTGCCCTTGGAAAATTTTAGTACAACAAAAAGACACACATATAGGGAGTATGACCGATGAGTTAAAAACAAAGTAAGAACACATAGTCTGAGGAAATCACAGAGGGAAGAAATTCTGATCTGGCTGGAGGTGGTGAGAGACATTCAGGTGCCTAAGAATCTAGTTCCTGATTCTAGGTATAGTGTTGTGAGTTTTAAACACAACCTTCAACAATGTCATTGACTCTTATTATAATTTTTCATGACAACTTTTTACATACTAGTTTGGTTTTTCAGTCAATTTTTCATGTCTGCCAAAACAGCAATTTAAGTACTTTTTAGTGATATTTTTCTGTGTCTACACAGTGATAATTTCTGTCATTTATAACATTTATCATTCTTGTTTTACTTCATACCCATAGTGACCAAGATCACTATTGTATACTCTTCAACTCAACTTGAAAACAGTGTACTAACCTCAGAAAACCTACAGCTCATAGCACATGAGTAGTGAACTTTACTGCTTGGTAGAGAAGGCTAGCCAGGAGGGGTTGAGCTCCTGGTACAATGTGCAAGGACCCAAGTTCAAGCCCTCGCTTCCCACCTGCAGGGGCAAAGCTTTGTGAGTGGTGAAGCAGGACTTCAAGTGCCTCTCTGTCTTTCTGTCTCCCTCTCAATTTCTGGCTGTCTCTATCCAATAAATAAATAAATGAATAAAGATAGCGAAAAAAAAAAAAAGAGAGAGAGAGAGGAGAGAGAGAGCGAAGGCTAACCAGGAAATGCCTATGCTGTGCACGTTGGTGCAGTCTCATACTGCTGGACGATCTGACCTCTGAGCAAAAGTGAATGGTGTGTATGAAGGTCCACTTGGTAGGCTTGCAGTTGTTTTCATATTAGTGGGAGCCGAGAGGTATCTCATGGGGCAAGCCCTGTTCCTTACCAGGTACCTGACTCAGGGTTGAGCCCTGGCATAACATGGGAACAGTGTTTCCAGACACCTTATTTGAACTTCACTAACATAAGTCAGAAAGTTTCCATTTACTTTCATGGAAGATAGTTTAAAATCCCAGAATTATTAACTGCCTGTTTGAACAACTAGTATGGAAATCATACTGATCCTCTTCCTTACCACAACTGCCATACTTTGTAGCAAGGGAAGTGGCTTAGCTTAGCAGGTGGAGCACAGGACTTGCATGCATGAGGCCTCTGGTTTAACTCCCAGCACTGCATATGCCAAACCAGTTACCCACACTCTTTCTCATAAAACAAATCTTTTCTTGTCTTTACAAAATCAATTTAATTAATTTGAATAATTACCCTACTAATTTTTAGTCAGCATATGTTGTTAATCTATCAGTAGGTAGTAGCTCCAAGTGCCTCCTATAGAAAACAGACTTACTAAATTTTGGTTACTTACATAACAGATTATGATAAAAAGCACATTTAACCAATAGCAACGAGTGATGATGAGTGTGGTACTTTTTATATAAAGTGGTAGTATGTTGAGATTGATGTTTCAGTAACATTTGAGAACTTGAAGTATGTATTTAGTACTATTAAAATATGCCATCTCTGAGGAAATCTATCTGCTAAATTCTATGAATACTACAGTAAGAATTTTCTGAACTTATATTACAGAACAGGCAACCAAGGGCCGGTCTATCTCCTGGTGTTGGATCCAGATTGCAGAGAAAATACTGATGAAGTGTAACAGTAACTATTAAAGGGCATCACTATTTTTGAAAAATCTGTAAATATAGCATATATTTGCATATTTTTAATAACGTAAAACACTATAGAATAAAGGTAGTAACATGGGTAATGGAGATAAATTCACTTGTTTTTGTTTATGCTATCAGATACTTTATTATGTATTTTCTTGATAAATACATTTTTATGAGTGGAAATATTTCATTGTTTTTAATGAGCATGCTACTGCAAATAAATTGTATTAAAAAATAAAACAGAATATTTTGTTATTCAAATTATGTATTAACTATAGTTGTGAATCTTTGTTTTTCTGAAATTCCTAATAAATTCTATTAAATTTTTGTACAGTAATACACAAAATTTATGATTTTGTAATTTTTGTAATCTTCAGCTTTAAGACTTTTAAGGACATTTATATTTTGAAGATGCTACCAAAGGTCTTGTTCTCTGTTCTGCATTTTCAGACATTCAAGTCACCACTTTACCCTGTGCTCAGAGAAGCACAGCCAAACTCACAGGGAACTGACTGGAAACAGGAAGCTGCACCCCCACTGCACTGCTTGAGTTGCCTGGCCAGGATGTTCTAATAGGAATATCTACTGGGAAAGCCATATTTACATTAGAAGGTTGCTTTCTAAACCAAAAGTTGTGGATTATTAAAATGTATTTAATGCATTCTTTTATTTTCTTTCATCTAGTTCTACTTCATGCTTTCATCAGTTCTCAACCAATCTGTTTTGGGCTGAACTTCTCACTTCCGATATTTCTGACATGTGAGTACAAGGAGCAGAATGAAGTTCTGTCGTATAAAGATCCCATTTTAAAAGATTTCAGTTTTCCCTTCAGCTACTGGAGACACTTCATTCCTAAACCTGACCTATAAGAGCCCTCATCTTCTGTGGCTTCCCTCTTTTTCAGCACTGACTGCCTTCTCCCACCATGCCACTTATTCTGACATCAGATACAACCTGCTACGCCAGGCCTCTGCCTGAGTGTATACAGCCTCCTCGGTGTGGAAGATACACCATTTCACTCTGCTTAGACCTATTTTGCCTGAGGAACTTGACTCATTCATCTAGATTTTGCTCAGGTTGAGTATTTCCTTATTTTTCCTAGTAGCCCTCTCTACTTCCTCCTTTATATAAATGATACTCCTTATACCTCAAAAAATAATTATGTGTGTGTATATATATATATATATATATATCTTCTTGTAGATCAAAGCTCATGAAAGGTAGAAGTTATTCATTCATTCCAGTACCCTTAGGAACTCAAATAGGTACACAATCTATAAAGGTAAAACGTTCAATTATTTACTTTATGAAATCATGTATTGTTATATGTATTAAGGATACTATAGAATAAAACACTATTCCCATCATGGAACTAAAATTGTAGTGGTAAATGCAAATGTTAGGACATGAGAATATGCTATCAGACCATTGGCAAGTCTAGTGAATGGAAGCCAGAACATGGTAAGGTGACAGGCTGTGATGGAAGTACTTATTTTAGTTTGATAGGACACAGAGAGGGAAGGGGGAGAGAGAGAGAGAGAAAGAGAGAGAGAGCTGCTAAGGAAAGAATGGTTAGCCTGACTCGTAGGCAGCTGTAAACAAGGCTAGACTAGTAAGAATGTGGCTAAAGAAGGGGTCTCAAAAAGATATGGAAGCACCCTAAATACCCACTGAAAGATGAGTAGTAGATGAAAAAGTTTTGGGGCCATACACTCAATGGAATTAGGGCAATTAAAAAAGGCATCCTTTCCTTTGCAGCAAAAATGGATGGAACTAGAAGTAATTGTACTTAGTAAAGTAAGTAAGGAAATAAAAGGCAATGCAGGGGTTTTATCATCTGTGGCCTACAGAGAGTAGAAACACATGAACTTACAAAAAAAAAAATGTAGCCAATCTGTCTCTTAAGGCCTTGGGAGAACATTAATGGTTATTCTTGGAGTTATGGGGGAATAGAACTTAAGTGTTGTGAGATGTGGAACTATACCTATATTATCTTATGATCTTTTAAATCACTTAAATAACTAATAATATATATGAAAAGAAAATGAGGGAGTCAGGCAGTAGCGCAGCGGGTTAAGCACACATGGCGCAAAGCGTGATGACCGGCGTAAGGATCCCAGTTCGAGCCCCCGGCTCCCCACCTACAGGGGAGTCGCTTCACAGGCGGTGAAGCAGGTCTGCAGGTGTCTGTCTTTCTCTCCTCCTCTGTCTTCCCCTCCTCTCTCCATTTCTCTCTGTCCCATCCAATAACAATGACATCAATAACTACAACAATAAAAAATGGGGGGCAACAAAAGGGAAAATAAATAAATATCAGAAAAGAAAATGAGGGGCCAGGTGGTAGTGCGCCTGGTTGAGCGCACATGTTACAATGTACAAGGACCCAGGATTGAGCCCCCTGCCCCACCTACAGCAGGGGGCAGGTGGTTGGGGAGCTTTGTGAGTGGTGAAGCAGTGTTGCAGGTGTCTCTCTGTCTCCTTCTCTATCAGTCCCGTATCTCCAAACTCAGTCACCTAACTCAAGTTGGACATGCTAAGATCGACCCAGTCTGGAAAAGAGAAATTTCCCATGAGTGGTCATCCCACTTCCGGTTATCTTGTCCATCTCCAAAACTCTCTCCCTTTACACTGTCTGAACTGGAAGACGCTTTGAAGAGGGTTAAACCGGGAACAGCTGCTGGCTATGATAACATCACCCCAGAACTCATTCTTAACCTGGGTCCCGCGGCAAAGAAGTGGCTCACTTCATTCCTGTCCCACATCTTGGAATCTGAGTCTATGCCCAAAGTTTGGCGTCGTGCGAAGATTATAGCGGTTTTGAAACCAAAGAAAGACCCAACACTGGCCGCCAGCTATAGACCAATTTCTCTCCTCTCCGTGTGTTACAAACTCCTTGAGAGGCTGCTTCTGTCACGTATTTCTCCTCTTACAGAGAAATTCCTATCACCCGCCCAAGCTGGTTTCCGCCCAGGAAGATCTACCTGCGAACAAGCCCTGGCCCTCTCAACTTACATTGAAAATGGATTCCAGAAGAATTTAAAGACAGGTGCTGTCTTTGTTGATCTCACAGCAGCCTATGACACACACGGTCTGGCACCGTGGTCTCCTAGTCAAGATCTCAAGATGCCTGCCTCCATGGGTGGCCAACACTATATCGTTTCTTCTCCAAAACAGAAGATTCCGGGTGCATCTGGGTGACAAGTCTAGCAGATGGAGACTTGTCTCAAGTGGCCTCCCCCAGGGCTCTGTTCTGGCTCCTACGCTATTTAATATTTACATCAATGACCTCCCAGAAACTTCTTCACGGAAGTTCATCTACGCCGATGACATCTGCTGTGCAACTCAGGCATCCAAGTTCGACATCCTCGAGGAAACACTCACAAAAGACACTCACGAAAGACATGTCTCTGATATCTGATTACTGTAAAAAATGGCGACTAATCCCTAGCACTGCAAAAACGGTATCATCTGTTTTCCATCTACACCATGCCTCGGCCTCGCGTGAGCTTAATGTGCAGCTTGGCGGTACGAGAATCCGGCATGAAGCCCAGCCAGTCTATCTTGGCGTTACTCTCGATTGCACTCTGTCATTTCACGAACATCTCGTAAAAACTGCAGCAAAGGTGGGTGCGAGGAATAACATCATTGCAAGACTGGCCAGCTCCTCATGGGGCACAAGCGCTTCCACACTACGATCATCATCTCTGGCATTATGCTATTCCACTGCAGAATACTGTGCCCCAGTATGGTTCTGTAGCCCCCATGTCTACTTGGTCGATTCCAAATTATATTCCTCCATGAGGATAATTTCTAGAACCATCCGTTCCACCCCGGTTCCATGGCTGCCAGTTCTTAGCAACATCGCCCCGCCAGATATTCGTCGGGATGCGGCATCATCTAAGTTCATTTCCCACGTCTACGCTCAACCGGACCTGCCAATATACGCAGATATCTTCGCCCACCCTGTCCAACGCTTGACATCTCGTCACCCAATCTGGTCCCCTATGCCTACACTGAACTTCTCTGTTCCAGACTCTTGGAAACAGAGTTGGCAGTCAGCTGAGGTAAAGAACAAACACCTCATCACAGACCCCTGCAAGCGTCAACCCGGCTTTGACCTAGCACGTTATGATCGGGCCCTCCTCAATCGCTATCGAACAGGCCATGGCCGGTGCGCCGCTATGTTCCATCGCTGGGGAGCCAGAGACGACCCGAACTGCCCCTGCGGCTACAGACAGACTATGACCCACATAGTCAACGACTGCCACCTCTCCAGATTTCAAAGGAGGTCTCGAAACTTTACATCAGGCTCAACCTGACGCTGTTGACTGGCTACGAAAGAAGGGCAAACGCTAGAAGAAGAAGAAGCCCCTTTCAAGTTCTGGCTGTCTATTCAGTAAATAAATAATGATAATTTAAAATATTAAGTAAACACATAAATAGGACCAAGAATGAGATCATGGAAGGTCTCTAGGCTATAGGAAGGGTTTGGGGTTTCAATCTAGAGTGATTCTCTTTGCAGGGTTTAGAGCAAGAGAAGGACATGAAATTTTTTTTTTTTTTGCCTCCAGGTTTGCCACTGGGGCTTGGTGCCAGCACTACAAATCCACTGCTCCTGGCAACATTTTATTTTCCATTTTACTGGATAGGACAGAGAGAAATGGAGAGGGGAGAGGAAGACAGAGCGGGGGAGAGAGAGATACCTGCAGACCTGCTTCACCGCTTCTGAGGTGACCGCCTTGCAGGTGGGGAGCCGCAGGCTCGAACCGGGATCTTTGAGTGGTTCTTTTCACTTCATACTATGTGCACTTAACCAAGTGAACCACCTCCTGGCCCCAGATATGAAGTTTTTAGAAGGCCTGTTACTGTGTCTGGAGAATAAAAGCTACACTTAAGGGAGGGAAGTGGCAAGCAGAATGCAGATCTCTTGCCATAACAGTAACCTAAGTGAGTGTTTATAGCTAGGGTCAGCTTAATAATGGTGGTAGCAACAGAGCGTTCAGATACAGAATGTGTTTTGAAATGCTTGTTTCTAATGGATTGGGTATAAAGTATAGGAGGAAGGGAAAACAGTTCAAAGTGGTCTTGTATCTAGGTTTGGAGCTGTGTCTACAGAGGAAGGGACAAGGCCTCCTGCTTCCCTTCTTCCAAGCCAGATGCAGACCTAAGGTGTGTCACTGTAAGCTACAGGCAGACCTGACTCTTTATATATAATGTGTGTGTATGTATATGTATATATACATTTTATATATATATATACCCTTTTGTTGCTCTTGTTTTATTGTTGTAGTTATTGTTGTTGTTGTTGGATAGGACAGAGAGAAATGGAGAGAGAGGAGGGGAAGACAGAGAGAGAGAGAGAAAGATACCTGCAGACCTGCTTCACCGCCTGTGAAGCGACTCCCCTGCAGGTGGGGAGCCAGGGGCTCAAACCAGAGTCCTTAAGCCAGTCCTTGTGCTTTGTGCCATGTGCGCTTAACCCACTGGGCTGCCGCCCGACTCCCGGCCTGACTCTTAAGTAGGGATGTTACAGAAACCTGGCTCCCTGACAATATTCCAGGCAGAGGATTTCTATGTAAGCATGAAAAAAAAGTCAGTCTCATCTAAGCCACTGTCTAAACAGCCTATCTTAAATCCTAGCTAATTCATTAAAGTGCAGGATGCTAAATAGCTGTAACCATTCTTAAAAAGCAGAAGAACCTTGACTCAAATTTTGGTTCAGATATGGAGACTGAGGAGCACACACACTCCAGAAAGGTTTGAGATACCTGTATTTGTGGGGAGAGCACGTCAGCCTTCCCCAGCAAGTATAATAGCTTGAGAACGTAAGTGAGAACAAGGAAAAGAGACTTGTTGGAGGGACTGGAGGGAGGATGGTCTGACTGAGGCATGGGTGAGAGTGCCTTCACACAGGTTTGACTTTCCTGGTTCAAGTCTCCTCTTGGAACCAAAGGGGAAAGCACTCAGGCTATCAACTTGCTCAGATGTAGAGCAGAGTAAAGGGTGAGGCACAAAAGATGTCAGCAATGAATGTCACAAAATGAATTAAGATTCTGTTCTTGAAAGGATTTGTTTATTGCATGAGAGAGAGAGAGAGAAGCCAGAACATCACACTGGCACATGGGAATCAAACAGGGAGCCCCAGACGTGTTAGTCAGTGCTCTACCCATCCCCTGGATTCCGATTCTTGTTTTTTGGTGTTTTTTTTAAGTATTTATTTTATTTATTTATTCCCTTTTGTTGCCCTTGTTGTTTTATTGTTGTAGTTATTACTGTTGTTGTCATTGTTGGATAGGACAGAGAGAAATGGAGAGAGGAGGAGGAGAGAAAAATAGACACCTGCAGACCTGCTTCACCGCCTGTGAAGCGACTCCCCTGCAGGGAGCCGGGGTTCGAACCAGGATCCTTATGCTGATCCTTGTGCTTTGCGCCACCTGCGCTTAACCCACTGCGCTACAGCCCGACTCCCCCGATTCTTGTTTTATACAACACCAGTATATGATCAACAGGCCTGGAGAGAGCTTACCAGTCTTGTGTTATCGTGTGTGCAATCCAAGTTTAAGCCCCGGCACCATGTGAGAGTACTATGATACTGGGGACAACTCTAGAGCTGTGTTCTTTCTCTCTGCCCCACCTTGTCCCCCCTCAGCCTTTTTGTGTCTATTTGAATAAAACACTTGGCCCAGAAACGATGAAATGGTGTGTGTGGAGACTCTTCCTCTGCAAAATAATGATGATGATGATGATAGTGGTGGTGATCCAAAAGAGAAAAAAGATGTTTATGGAGCCAGGTTGTTGTGTGGGTACTGGGGATGGAGGTGAAGTCTCTAGTGCAAGGCAGAGTTAGCCTGACAGAATAGCACTGTGGGTGGATGGCAGATCTGTAGGGACAGAAGCACAGAGATTTGGAGAGACGGCAGTAGAAATATGAAGACATTCTCCCTGGCACCTTTCGTGCTGTTAAATGAGGAACCGACTCATCAGTTGAGTAAGGAGAGTACAGAGGGTCAGAGGGCATGAGACGAGAGAGATATGCAAACGTCATCTCACAGCACTTAAGAAAGAACTGTCATAGAGACACTTGAGGTTTTGCTCATAAACTTAAAAGTTGGCTGTCCACCATAGCTGCCTTTATGGTGTCCCCTGCCAGTTCATTGGAGTAATGGTTGAATTTCACAGGGTCATGTTTTTACCAAGTGATTTTTACCACGCCTGGCTTCCCCCGAAAGCAGCCTGAGACTTACAGACTATTCTTACAGTGACAAGGAGGCAAGCAGGAGGCAGGGAAAGTGGAGAAGCCAGCGTGAGGATAAGATCATGTTTGTAGTCTTTTGCTGTTTTGTTTGTTTGTAGTCTTCATAACCACTGAAGTATATGTTTGGTCTGGGGGCAGGGGACTGAGTTGCCAGGGTATACTGGGTGAACTGTCTTAAGTGGATATTGAAAGTACCAGAAGTGATAACAATCAGGCTCAGATCATCAGATTTCCTGCAAGCTTTGACTTGCCTACCCACCCTTTCTTTACACAGCTGGATGCTTCACACAGCGAGGAGATAAACTCTCTAGTCCTTACTGGCACTCCTCACTGGTGCCAGAGAGATTCTGACCCCCTGTCCCATGTGTGTTAGTCCTCCAAGTCTCTCCTCCCATAGATTCAATTTCCCAGAGCCTCCTGTATTTGGCAATCTGTTATTCCTGTAATAAATTCCTTAGTTCCCTAATTCTTTGCTTCCTGACGAGTACAGTCTGATGGAGGAGACACAGTGGTGAGCAGGCACTTGTAAACCAGCATCAAAAGTGCTAACTTCACCAGCTGTAGCAACACCTGGAAGGTGAAGGACATACTGGCATCACAAGTGGCTCCAGACTCAGCCAGATGAAGACTGTTTAAGACAAAGAATGGAGTTAGGTTCTTCCAGGCCTGGAGGAGCCAAGAGCCAAGGTGAAGCTGGAGAGGGAAGTTGCACATCTAACCTCTCATCAGTAGTTTCACAGGAATTTTCACAGGTTCACCCCAGAATTTCCTTTCACTTGTACAACACTGCATAGATGGCCTGGTGTGTCAAGCCCAACATCAGTGACACCTGAAGAGCACTCACTCTCCCAAGTGGAAGAAGACCTCCAGCTACCTGCCCTTAGTTCCCACGGCATCTAGAGTGGCTGCAGAGGTAAGAACTCTGTGTGGCAGATGTTGAGGAGACTTTGAGCCTCCCACAGAGGGACGCATTACTTCATCTTCACCCAGGTTCTTAAGGTCACATGCCTTCATTTGCTCACAGCATATGACTTATTAAAATGAAAAAAAAAAAAAAACCTGTATTGCTGCCTTGGGGGTAGAAGAAAGGTAATTGAAAGAAAGAGTTCGTATTTCAAGAAATGATCTGATTTTGCAATAAAGACCTTTATCCTGTAATAATAGCTGACATTTACTGAAAGCTTGTGCTATGCCAAGTCTTGTGCAAAGCTCTTTGTAGGGTCTCATCTATACCACCTGGCAGTTGGATGAGGCAGGTACTATTGTTGTATCCACACTTCACACGAGGAAGCTGAGGTGTGATGAAGTTGGACAACATGCCTGCATCAATGTGATTCATAGGAAATATATCTGGTCATCAGATGCCAGAATATATTTTTCATGCATATTTGTTCTTCATCTATAGATCCTGCCTCAGACTTCCCAAAAGCCTTGGAATTTCCTAATACTGGCAACTGCTAATAGTGTCTCTTGGTGCATTAGCACACATGTGTAATGTTATGTTCTATCTTGTTATGTTTGGGGAAATGCCAGAGGAATGGGGCATTATGAATGAATCACTAGGGGGGCCTGGCAGGAGCGTACTTGGTTAAGCACACAAGTTATAAGCCCAAGGACCTAGGTTGAAATCCCCAGTCCCCCTACCTGTAGAGGGAAAGTCACAAGCAATGAAAACACTGCTACAGGTCTCTCTTGCTCTCGCTCTCCCCTTTGCCCGCCCTCCCTCTCTATTTTCCCTTTCCCCCTTGATTTCTGTCTGTAATTTTATGATTTTTATTTAAAAATGGAGAAAATAGGGCGTTCAGCCCTGACTTTGAGTGTGTATGTGTGAGAGAAAGAGACAGACAGAGAGACAGAGAGAAAGAGAGAGGCCAAGCTTGAGTTCAGTCACCAATAACCAGTGAAGGAATCATGCCTATGCAATGAAGCCTCCATAAAAGCCCCAGAATGAGGTATTTGCGAGAGCTTCTGGGTTTGGAAACTGGGTGTTTCCATGTGCCAACCTGTAGGACCCCAGGCCCCATGAGAGTAGAAGTTTCTTCTTTCAAAGTCTTACCAAGTGTTTCCTTTTTATCTGGTTGTTGATTTGAGTTCTTTGTAATCATTCAGTGGCCTAGTGAGTAAACTGATGTCCTGAGCCCTGTGGGTAGCTTGAGCAAATTATCCAAATGTGATGAGAGTCTCTGGAAGCTCTAGTTATAACCTGGACTTATGGCTGGCATCTGAGTGAAGGTGACCCTGTGGGATCATGCTCTGAGCCTATAGAGTCTGATGCTGTCTCCAGGTGGATCACATCACAAGTGAGTTGAATTCTCAGACACCGTGATGGTGATGGGAGAGTTGCTTTTTTGATGTACTGAAGCCCCCACACACTCACATTTGAATTGGATCCAGGAATCCAAACACCCCAGCAGGAAATATTTTTCCTTTATTTTATTTATTTATTTATGAGAGCTATAGAAGGAAAGAGAGACAGAACCAGAAATCACTCTGGTACATGCACTGCTGGGGATCTAACTCAGGACCTTATGCTTGAGAGTCCAATGCTTTATTCACTGCACCACCTCCCAGACCACACAGGGCATATTTTCAAAAAAGAAATATCCCACTTACATTCCCAACACATGAAGAAAGAGGCAACTAGGAACTAAACCAAAGCATCATTGACTTTAGCCCACCCTTTGCCCCTGTAATGCACAACCAGGTGTCTTTTACAGAGCAGAACTGTCTGAATGATTATTTATTTGATCACATCTACAAGATTCAAAGCAAGTTAAAGTATTATCTTTTTCAGGTATATCTAAAGTGAATATAAAATAGAACTGCTTTGTAAAGATTTATTTATTTGGGGGCTGTGTAGTGGTGTACCTGGTTGAGCACACACATTATTACCATGTATAAGTTCCTGAGTTCAAGACCCCACCTCAGGGTAGAAACTTTGTATTGCAGGTATATGTCCTTCTGTCTCCATCTCTGTCATCTCCTCCTCTCTCAATTTGTCTGTCCAATAAATAATAAATTTTTAAGGTTTTTTTTTTTGCCTGCACTATAAGTCCACTACTCCTAAAGGCTACTTTTTTTTCCTTTTTGTTGCCCTTGCTGTTTTATCATTTTTGTGGTTATTATTATCATTGTTATTGATGTCGTTAGATAGGACAGAGAGAAATGGAGAGAGGAGGGGAAGACAGAGGGGGAGAAAAAGACAGACATCTGCAGACCTGCTTCACTGCTTGTGAAGTGACCCCCTGCAGGTGGGGAGCCGAGGCCTCAAACCAGGATCCTTGCGCCTAGCGCCATGTCTGCTTAACCCGCTGTGCTACCGCCTGACCCCCTAACATTTATTTCTTCATGAAAGTGAGGAAGACAGAGGGAACAAGAGCACTGAGCTGACGCATGCATGCTAGGGATTGTACTCAAAGACCTTGTGCCTGCAAGTCCAGTGCTTTGTCTGCTGTACCACCTCAGGACTGCTGTGACAGAATTGTTTACGTCTTTATTTAATTTATGATTAATAGTGGCTTAGAGTATTGTAAGACTATGGAGTAGTTCCATAGCACACCCACCACCAAAGTTGTATGTCCCTGCCTACCCTCCCCATCATGACCACCACAGTTCTCACAGTCTCAGAGACAGTGTACTTGTTTTTGTTGTTGCTGTTTATTGCAAATTCATGTGTTCCATGTAACAACTTTTATAAACAAAAACACTTATCACTTGAATAGAGTTTCGTTTTTTTTAATTATTTATTTTCCCTTTTGTTGTCCTTGTTGTCTTATTGTTGTAATTATTATTGTTGTTAATGTCGTCGTTGTTGGATAGGACAGAGAAATGGAGAGAGGAGGGGGAGACAGAGAGGGGGAGAGAAAGACAGACACCTGCAGACCTGCTTCACCGCCTGTGAAGCGACTCCCTTGCAGGTGGGGAGCCAGGGGCTCAAACCAGGATTAGTTCCTTACACTGGTTCTTGCGCTTTGCGCCATGTGCGTTTAACCCACTGCGCTACTGCCCAATCCCCGAGTTTTGTTTTGTTTTTAGCTCAGCTTGCACCTCCTGTATGTGCAATCTCACCATCCCAGGCTGCTTTTCCAGGTAGATAGAGGGAGGGGGAGGAATATCACAGTTTCTCTAGTGCTGTAGCACCATGCATGTGGTGCCAGGGTTCGAACCTGGTACACGAGTACAGCAAGACACAGGCCCTGCCTGCTGAGCTGTCTCACCAGCTCTGGAGAATTGTGTGATTAATTACACAGTTACTCAGGGCATGCTGAAATTAGACTCCATTCTTTTAGTTTGTGTAGACCACAGGCCATATGTGCTCAGTAGCCTGTCTTCTGAGTGTTAAATTCAGGGATGGGGAGTGGAGGGGTAGGGGTCATTACCTGCTAGCCAAATGGCAAACAAAACCATTCTTTTAAGCTACTTGGTCAAGTAAACATTGCTAAAGGGATGGTAGATCAAGGTGGATACTTAATCTCAGCCATATGTTGGAGAAGAGCTAAACTTGACCCCAACAGAATGGACTGGAGAAAGCATCTACCTGCACCTTACTTGGGGAAGGCATGGCGGCAAGACTTGAGCTGTGATTAGGCTCGCCAGGCAGAAGCATGAACAATATTCCAAAAAGAGAAGAGCGAGTTCAAGGCAACCACAAAGACCTCAACATGTCTGCCTCTCAAATTCTGGGTTGGGCATTGGCAGGCTAGGAGGCTGGGAAGGGAAAGCCAGAGCATAGGAAACTGCCTAGCGTCAGCACAGCTGTCCTGCAGAATCAGAGATGTCTTCCTCCCGCATACAGACCTAACTTGGTGTATACCACATAGTTGGTGCTCAGTAACATTAACTGTCCAAAAATAGTTGAGGGTTCCATATTTTTTCCATTTTCTTTTATTGAATAGGACAAAGAGAAATTGAGAGAGATTGGGAAGACAGAAAAGAGGATGGAGTCAGGCTGTAGCACAGGGGAGTCACTTCACAGGTGGTGAAGCAGGTCTGCAGGTGTCTGTCTTTCTCTTCCCCTCTGTCTTCCGCTCCTCTCTCCATTTCTCTCTGTCCTATCCAACAATGACGACATCAATAATAACTGCAACAAAAAAGCAACAATGGCAACAAAAGGGAATAAATAAATAAATATTTTTTTAAAGGAGGAAAAATAAACACCTGCAGCCCTGCTTCACCACTTGTGAAGCGACCCCACTGCACGTGGGCAGCCAGCACTCGAACTGGAATCCTTACACAGGTCCTTGCGCTTCTTACTGTGTGTGCTTAACCACCCAGCCCCATATTGTCCAAAAATATTTGTAAGTGTTAGTAATAATCAGTTTTAAGACCAGGTCACTTTGTATGGAGCGGTCTGGGCTGAGATAAATAAACAATATACTGCCCTCTAGTGTTCTTAAAACAATGGCCTTCTCTATCAAAGTCAAGACCAGAAGGCTCTCTCTATTTTCAAACCATGCTGGCTGTTTCCATGTCATTGCTGCAGTGAAAACGGGTGGGTGGCGATGTCTACACAAGATAGTGCTTTTGTTTCCTTCAGATAAATATCCAGTGGCATTGCTGGATTGTAAGGTACTTCTGTTTTCCCATGGTGTTTTTCCAGGATTTACTTTATGATAGAGTTTTAGCACCATTCGAGCATACACACAGCTGAGGGATGCAGAAGTTCTTTGCTCTGCACTCTGGGTTCCATCTCCAGCTGCAGCAGTTCCATTTTCAGGTTTTTATTGTTTGTTGGTTGGTTGGTTTTTATTGCCACCAGGGTTATTGCTGGGGCTCAGTGCCTGCACAATGAATCCACTATTCCTGCTAGCCTCCCCCCCCATAGGACAGAGAAAAGAGGGGAAGAGAGAGAGAGAGAAGAGAGAGAGACTTGCAGTACTTGCTTCACTGCTCATGCAGGTGGGTGAAGAGGGCTTGAACCCAGGCCCTTGCTCATGATAACGTGCTTCCCAGGTGTGCCACCATCTGACCCCCCATTTTCAGTGTTTTAAAGAACTTGAAAGTTGCTCGGGCACTAACCAGACTAATTATACGGACAATTTCACAATATATACATATATCAAATCATTGGTTTGTACACATAAAGCTACTACAGTGCCAACATGCCAATTATATCTCAGGTTTTTGTTCTTGTTTTGCTTTGGTTTTGACTGGGGCTTCACTGCCTCAGGTCAAAACAAAATCTTTTTTTTTTTTCAGATAAAAGGAATAGACAGAGGGATGGGGGGGGGATACATAACACCAAAACTTCTTCTAGTCTGGTAGAGACTAGACCCTGGGTTGTGCTCATGACAAAGCAGTCACACTGTCCAGACAACATTTCAATTTTTAAGGTTCTGATTAGAGGCCAGGTAGTAGCACACCTGGTGAGCACATATTGTAACCCAGTTACAATTTATCAGTAGTATTTTTAATTTTTGTCATAATTGTGAATGGTGTCTTTTTATCTAGTAAAATATTTATCTGTTAATGACAACGATAGGAGAAGAGACAGAAAGAACCAGATATCACTCTGGTACGTGTGCTGGTGAGGTTTGAACTTGAAACCTCATGCTTGAGAGCCCAATACTTTGTCTACTGCGACACCTCCCACACCACTTTATTTATTTATTTATTTATTTATTTATTTATTATCGCTACCAGGGCTATTGCTGTAGCTCAGTGCCTGCATGATGAATCCACCACTCACAAAGGACTTTTTTTTTATATCAGACAGAAAGAAATTAAGAGGGGAGGGTGAGATAGAAAGACAAGACACCTGCAGCACTGCCTAGCCTATCATGAAGCTTCCCCCCTGCAGGTGGGGATTTGTCTTAGTAAATATTTCTATCTCTTGCTTTTTCCTGGTGTACCTTTGTGTGCAGTGTCCTTCCTACCTTGAGGCAAATGACCACTCTGGCATTTTCTGTGCCAGGGACTGAAGCTGGGGCCCACAATTGCAAGTCTTTGTAAATCTTTATCTCAACCTACAAGGCTTTAGATAATGATTCCCTGGGGGACCTGGGTGTGTCCCCAGTGAGGAGTTTCTTGGCCTGAAGGCAATGCCTACTAAGTGATTCAGTTTAGAGCTGTCAGCTGCTACCTTTCCCGGTAGCTGGTGGGAGACTACTAGTCCAAAGGGAGGGGCTCTGCAGTTTCACAACCTTGAAATGCCCTTTACAGGTTGAAGAAACTCTTTTATGTCTGCGTTGCCATGAGCTCAACACAGGTTTGAGTCCAGTCCCCAGTGCACTGGGGGAAACTTTAGTGCTATATTGTCTTTCTCTGTCTCTCTGTCTCTCTGTCTCTCTCTCTCTCTCTCTCTCTATATATATATATATATATATGTAATATATATACATACATAGGTGTGTATGTATGTAAATATATCTGATTTGTACTGAAAAAGCCTAGAGCAGTACAAACCAAGCATGTCAAAAAAGAAAAAGGGAGGGAGTGGGAAGAGGAGAAGAAATTTTCTTGTATTCTTAGTTTTATCAAATATCCCTACTCTGGTGAAAGAAAGAAAGAAAGAAAGAAAGAAAGAAAGAAAGAAAGAAAGAAAGAAAGAAAGAAAGAAAGAAAGGCAGTTGCCCAACTACATGGCATGGGCAGTCTGGGTCTGCATGGGGAGAGGGAGTAAACCCAGGGTCGCATACCACAGAGCAGCCTTCTCAGCCACTCTTTCCCCATTTAATATAGATAAGAGAGGGATGGAGAAGAATGAGGGAGACACACCATAGCTCCACTATCCATGTGGCACCCCAGGTGCCAGGGTTCAAACCTAATGTTTTTCTTCCTTTATTTTTTTGCCTCTGGGGTTATTGCTGCAGCTTAGCTCTAGTGCCTGCACTAGGAATCCACTTTTCCTAGAGGCCGTTTTTCCCATTTTTGTTGCCCTTTTTGTTGTTGTTGGATAGGACAGAAAGAAATGGAGAGAGGAGGGGAATACAGAAATGGGGAAAGAAAGATAGACACCTGCAGACCTGCTTCACTCTTATGAATCGACCCCCTGCAGGTGGGGAGCCAGGGACTAGAACCAGGATCCTAACACCAGTCCTTGTGCTTTGCGCCATATGCGCTTAATCCACCGCACTACCACCCAGCCCCGTTTATCTTTTTGTTTTTTTTTTAAGATTTTATTTATTTATGAAAAAGATCGAAGGAGAGAGGAAGAACCAGACATCACTCTGGCACATGTGCTGCCGGGGATCAAACTTGGGACCTCAAGCTTGTGAGTCTAAAGCTTTATCACTGCACCACCTCCTGGACCACATTTTTAAAAAATATTTATTTATTTCCTTTTGTTGCCCTTGTTTTCTTGTTGTAGTTATTTTTGTTGTTGTTACTGATGTCGTCGTTCTTGAATAGAACAGAGAGAAATGGAGAGAGGGGGAGAGGCAGACAGACACTTGGAGACCTGATTCACTGCTTGTGATGCAACCCTCCTGCAAGTGGGGAGCCACGGCTCGAACGGGGATCCTCACACCGGTCCTTGCGCTTTGCGCCACATGCGCTTAACCCACTGCGCTACTGCCTGACTCACCCCTGTTTTTCTTTTTTATAAATGCATTTATTGAGGGAGCCAGGTGGTGGCTCACCTGACTGTACATGTTACAATAAATACATTTAATGAAAAAATAAAAGAACCAGAGCACCACTCTGGCATATGCAATGCCAGGAATAAAACTCAAGATCTCACACTTGCAAGGCCAGTGTTCTGCTGCTGTGTAACTTCTTTATCAGATGTTTGCTTTATATATCTTTCTGCTTCACATGACAAATTCCAAGAACCTATGATGACTTTTAAGCAGTGGACTCTCCCATTGCCACTTCAGACCTTGGAGTTCCTTGGCCACCAGCTTTATAATCCTCTAACCCTCAAAAGTTTGGTGCTATCTTCTTCCCGCCCCCCTTTTTTTGCCCTTGTTGTTGTAGCCTTGTTGTGGTTATTGTTGTTGTTGATGCCGTTCGTTGTTGGATAGGACAGAGAGAGGAGGGGAAGACAGAGAGGGCGAGAGAAAGACAGACACCTGCAGACCTGCTTCATCACCTGTGAAGCGACTCCCTGCAGGTGGGGAGCTGGGGGCCTTGAACTGGGATCCTTACGCTGGTCCCTGCGCTTTGTGCCACGTGCACTTAATCTGCTGCGCTACCGCCTGACTCCCCTGTCTTCTTCTTGGTGTCTTGGTCCTTTTTTTTTTTCCCCTTTAGTCACTGTGATTCAGTACAGGTATTACAAATCTACCACTGCTGGCAACCATTTTTTTTCCTTTCCTCCCTGCAGGTGGGTATGAGAAGGTGGGTTTGAAGCCAGGTCCTTGCAGGAGTCCTTGTGATTAGGCCTATGTGGTCTTAACAGGGTGTGCCACTGCCTGGCCCCGGTCCTTATATTCTCTGCATTTCGTCCCTCTTCACTTAAACTGAGTTAAGAAGGGGCAGAAGTGAAGCATTTGTTGAGCTGTTCTCCATCCCTGTACCACTCTGAGTCTTCTGAATTGGAGATTTCTGAAGCAAAGATAAAAAAGGTAGAGTTTAATACATGTTTCTGATGCTTAGAATTACCCCTCTTCTTCATTGGTCATTTCTTTTTTGGGGGGGTGGGGGGACTAATGGTTTACAGTGCAGTTGTTGGGACATGGGTATAGCTTCTCATTCTCCATGACAGATGTCTGTAAAACACGCTGACTCCCAGAGCAGGTCCTTTTCCATCATCATGTACCAGGACCGGGAATCCCCCTCCCCCAGCCCTTTACCGTGCCCTCCTTCTCCAGCATCCTTTGCCTTGGTGCAGTACAACATGTCCATCATTTCTGACCCATCCCATGGTCTCAGCTTATTTATTTTTTGCTTTATCTTTGTTCCATTTTTTTATTTGTGATTAATAGTGGGTTACAAGATTTTTTTAATACAATTTTTATTTATAAAAGGAAACACTGACAAAACCATAGGATAAGAGGGTTACAACTCCACACAGTTCCCACCACCAGAACCCTGTATCCCATCTCTTCCCCTGATAGCTTTCCTATTCTTTATCCCTCTTGAGAGTATGGACCCAAGGTCATTGTGAGCTGCAGAAGGTGGAAGGTCTGGCTTATTTAATTGCTTCCCCACTGAACATGGGTGTTGGCAGGTTGATCCATACTCCCAGCCTTTCCCTAGTGGGGTAGGGATCTGGGGAAGTGGAGCTCTAAGTCAAGTTGGCATCACAGTAGCATCTGGAGCCTGGTGGCTGAAAGAAGAGTTAACATATAAAGCCAAATGAATTGTTGACTAATCATGAACCTAAAGGCTAGAATATTGCAGATGAAGATTTGGAAGGTCTCCATTTTATAGATAGTAGGCCTATTTTAGTTATATTCCAAAGGACCCATAACTGTACTAGTGTTTTTTGTTTTGTTTTGTTTTTTCTGCGCCTGACATCTGATATGCAGGTGGATTCAAGTTATTGTCTGGGGAGATAATGTCATGGCTGGAAAAAGGAATAGAAAGCTGGATCAGGGAAGAGAGTAGCTCCCATCGATTTGATCTGATGTGGGGCTCATATTCAGCTTAGGAGTCTATGTGACCTCTGCATCGGTCTCAGTTTATTAGTCAGACTCTTCAGGGAGCCACCTCATTAGAATTGAACATGTGATATCGTGAAACTGTGGCTTTTTCACACTGACCTTCAATAGTCACTGTAGGGAGTCGGGTGGTAGTGCATCGGGTTAAGGATCCCGGTTCCAGCCCCCCAGCTCCCCACCTGCAGGGGAGTCGCTTCACATGCGGTGAAGCAGGTCTGCAGGTGTCTTTCTCTCCCCCTCTCTGTCTTCCCTTCTTCTCTCCATCTCTCTCTGCTCTAACAATGATGACACCAATAACAACAACAATAACAACCACAACAACAATAAAAAAACAAGGACAACAAAAGGGAAAATAAATAAATAAACATTTAAAAATATATAGTCACTGTAATCTTAATCAGAACACTAAAAAATCTGCTTGTGGAACCTGAAAATCTAATCTGAAAAATGTATGTGAAAGAGAGCTGGGAAGTGGTGCACCAGGTTTTTTGTACACATAGTACAAAGTACAAGGGCCAGATCCTGGGTTGAGCCCCCGGCTCTCCACCTGCAGTGGGCGTCGCTTCAAAAGCAGTGAAGCAGGTCTACAAGTGTCTGTCTTTCTCTCTCCCTCTCTATCTTCCCCACCTCTCTCAATTTGTCTCTGTCCTATCCAACAACAATGGGAAAAAAGATGGCCACCAGGAGCAGTGGATTTGTAGTTACAATCACTGAGCCCCATCAATAACCCTGGAGGCAAAAAAAAAAAATGTATGTGAGAGAAGAAAAGAACAGTCCAGATACACCTGTGTAAAAAGAACAATTTAGAGGTACCTATGTTATCAAGTCCCAAGATTAAGACTTAATATATGCTGCTAAACATTGGTTTGGAGTACTGTCAGTTGAGGAGAAGAAAGGACTCAAATATAGACCTGTGCAAGACTTAAGAGGTGAGTCAGTGGTAAAGCACACTGGTTTGGTTTGGTTTTCATCATTGCTGGGACTTCACTGCTCCAGGCTAACTTTTTGTTTTTCCTGATAGAAAGACAAGGACAGAGAGACAAGGAGAGATAACACATAATCACAAGTTTCTTTCATTTTGGTGGGGACCAGGCTTGAATCTGGGTTGTGTTCTTGACAAAACAAACACACTATCCAAGTAAACTATAAATGGATGCAATTTTTTTTTACATGCATGAGATTGTTGGCTTAATCTTAGGTTTAAACCACATAAAAACAAGAAAGACCCAAGAATAGGAAAGCCATCAGGGGAGGGGATGGGATACGGAGTTCTGGTGGTGGGAATTGTGTGGAGTTGTACCCTCTCATCCTATGGTTTGGTCAGTGTTTCCTTTTTATAAATAAAAAATTAAAAAAAAAAAAAAAGAAGAAAGACCCTAAAAGGGAATATCATAAATCATTGCTTCAGTCCTCCTCTCTTTGATTAAAAATAATAATAGGATCAGGGAGACATCATAATGGTTATATAAGAGTCTCATGCCTGAGGTTGCTGAAGTCCCAGGTTTAAACCATGGCACCCAGCTTAAGCCAGAGTGAGCTAAAAATAAATAAATAAATAGAAGTTGAAAGAAAGTTCACCTAGCAGAGTGCACACTTTACCATGCTCAGGAACCTGGGCTCAAGCTGCCATTGCTATATGGGGCCACCAAACAAAGGGGAAGATTCCCACGTAGAGGAGTGCTACCCTGGTGTCTCTCCTCCTCTCCCCTTTCCCTCTCCTCTGTCTCTCACCCTCTAAAAAATGAAAAAAGGAAAGATGAAAAAAGGAAAGAAAATAAAGGAAAAGAAAAAAAAAAGAGCTCTCTGGAGTGGTGGGATTATGCAGGCATGGAGCCCCATCAAATCTCCAGCAGAAAAAAAAATAGCCAAAAGATAATACGTGACCCCAGATTCAGTCCCCAGTACTGCCATATGCCTGAACTGAGCAGTGTCTGATCCTTTTCTCCTAAAAATAAATATTTTAAAAAGAAATAACCCATGGTGTGTGGGAGTGTTGGGGAGGCGGGGAGAAGCCTGATTTATGACAAACAGAACAGAGGGAAAAAGAGAGCCTGGCAGCTCTCAGAGGGGCATAGCATAGCCGCTCTGATCACAAGAGACAGCCTGCGTCAGACAGTAGACGGGCCAGCGGCCTCTACTGCTGGAATTTCAGCGTGCAGCCATTCTCTACTCCCACCAGGCTGCTCCCAGTGACTGAGCAGGAGGGGTGTACTGGAAATGATGTCCTTCCCAGTGAGGGAGTGTTTGGTGTGTAGTCTGCTCCCAGGCGACTCACTGGCCTAGGCAAGACTTCTCAGAGTCACTGCTTCATTCCCCATCTCCTTTCTCAGATGCCAAGACTTTCCCAGCTGGCCCCCGCTCCCATGCCAGTGTGTGCTTCATGGTTGTTTCCTCCTCCAATTCCGTAGTGGCATCTGCTTCCCAGAGGAGTGAACTGAGTAACCAGTACTGGGAATGAGCCAAGCAAGTGGAGTATAGGGCAGAGACTGATCACAGGCCAGGAGACCCCCGTTCAGAGGAGAATGCTGTCCACAGGTCGTCTCGGGCACAATGTGGTAGCTCGCCTGCTGGATGCATGCATCATCACATACAACTCCCTGGGAAAACGGCCTGGCCAATAATGATCCAGCCTCTTAGGAAATAGGAGGGCCAGTGTCTCAAGAACAACGGCTAGTTATTGCTCAGTGACTTGCAGCCCCCCAACCCCTGAGAGATGATGAGAAAAAAACATGATGTGCAGGCAGCTAAAGGCTGTGTGCTGGGGCGGCAGGATTTCTGACAGAGGGATCTTTGTCTCCCGCAGAGGAAGAGAGGACGTCTCTGTGGAGCAACCACAGGACATAGAGTGGGCAGAGGCCTCAGAGCACTCTGAGAAGGCAGGTCAGCTTCACAAGGTCAAAGCTCTGAAACCTGGGATAGTGACTTTGGATGGATGTCCCCACGCATTTGGGCTCAGCAAAGTCCCCAGCCCTGCACCTGCTCCCGACAATATCCTGAGCTGCAGGCAGCTGTCGGTGATAGAGTGGATCAAGCAGACCACCTCTTTAACCAGACTTATCATCCTGTTGGCCACTTTAACATAGATAAAAATTTTAATTTTTTTATTATCTTTATTTATGGGATAGAGACAGACAGACACTGAAAGGGTAGAGGAGATAGAGAGGGAGAGAGAGAGAGAGAGAGAGACACCTGCAGCACTGCTTCACCACTTGCAAATGTCCCCCCTGCAGGTGGGGACCCAGGGCTTGAACTGTAACGTGCGCTCAACCAGGTGCAGCACCGCCTGGATAAAACTTAAATCGAAAGTAATCATGAAAGGGTGGGTTAGCACAGTGGTCGTGCAGGAAGACTTTTTTTAATTGCCACCGGGGTTGTCACTGCTCCTGGCGGACTTTTTCCTTTTGAAAAAGCTTTTCTTTTATTTCCTAGGACAGAAAGCAATTGAAAGAGGAGAGGGAAGTAGAGAGAGACAAAGAGACTCTTGAAGCGCTGCTTCAGCACTCTTAAAATAGGTGGGACCTGGGGGCTTGAACCTGGGTCCTTGTGCGTATGTGCGCTCACCCGGAAGTGCCACTACCTGGCCACAAAAAAAGACATTCATGCCTGAAGCTCCAGAATTGCAGATTCAGTCCCCCATAGCACCATAAACCAGAGCTGAGCAGTGCTCTAGTGTGTGTGTGTGTGTGGGGAGAAGTAATTGTGATAAATATAGGTGTGATTGCAGCAGTTGGACAACTGTGTGGAGTATGTAGCTTTCTTAGAAATCAACCAAAGGTGTCCACCATGTGAATAAGCAGGTGATTTATGAGAGGATGAAAAATGTGAATAGCATAGACATGTTTTCTTTCGGAATTAAATGATATTTTTTATTTATAAAATGGAGATATTGATAAGACCATAGAATAAGAGGGGTAAAAAGGCATGGTGTCATGCTAATATCTTTTTATTATTATTATTGGATAGAGACAGAGAAATTGATGGGAGGGGGGAAGAAACGGAAAGAGACTGAGAGACAACCCTGCTTCACCACTCATGAAGCTGTCCCCCTGCAGGTGGGGACCTGTGGCTTGAACCCAAGGCCTAGTGAACTGTAGTGTGTGTGCTCAACCAGATATGCCACCGCCCGGCCCCCCTAAGTGATATTTTAAATGAGGCCACTTCTAGGTATATATATATATATATATATCTATACAAGATATATGTGTATATATGTGCACAGTGTACAGTGATATTCATAATAGTTAAAAAGAGCTGATGACCTGGGGGTAGATAGCTTATTGGTTATGCAAAGAGACTCTCATGCCTGAGGCTCCCAAGTCAACTGCCCCCTCCCCTGCTGCCCCACAGCACCATAAGCCAAAGCTAAGCATTGCTCTAGTAAAAAAAAAAAAAAAAAAAATGATGAGTTCAAATGTCCATCTGCTAAGGAATGGGTACATAAAAAGCAGTATATATTGTTAAGTGTGATAAACCAGAAAGGGAAGGATGAGTATGAGATGATCTCATTCATGGGCAGAACATAAAAAACAAGAACAGAAAGGGGAAATACAAAGTGAAATATGGACTGGATCTGGTGTATTGCACCAAGGCAAAGGACTCTGGGGAGGAAGGGCAGAGAAAGGACTGGGGGAGGGGGCTGGGCTCCTGGTACATGTTGCTAGAAAGGGCCTAGGCTGGGGGTGAGAGTGTTCTGCAGTCACCTGTCATAGTGAGATGAGAAAGTGTACTCATGTGCCAACAACTGTGCTGGACACCATTAAACCGCCAATAAAAAGAGTGGTATATCCACATAATGGATAAACACACAACAACAATAAAAGGAAAGTCCTGAAATATGCAACAGTAGGGGTGGATCTTGAAAACCTTGTCCCAAGTGAAGAAAGCTGATTACAAAAGTGCCACATTACAGGGTTGCATTTATGTGAACTGTGCAGAATAGATAAATCCACAGAGAAAGCAAACAGCTTAGTGGATGCCAGAAGCTGGGGCTGGGGATTGGTAAGGAATGACTGCTAATGGTTATGGAATTTTTGTGGGGTTATCAAAGTTATCTAAAGTTAGGTATTAGTGGTAGCACAACTCTATGAATACATCAAAGCCCACTTAACTGCATACTATATAAGTGCAAATGTTACAGTATGTGAATTATATATCTCAATAAAACCATTGTAAAGAAAAAAAATGAAGCCACGAGGAGTTGGGCAGTAGCACTGGACCAGAGTAAGGATCCTGGTTCAAGCCCCCGGCTCCCCACCTGCAGGGAAGTCGCATCACAAGCGGTGAAGCAGGTCTGCAGGTGTCTGTCTTTCTCTCCCCCTCTCTGCCTTCCCTTCCTCTCTCCATTTCTCTCTCTCCTGTCCAACAATGACAACAATAATAACTACAACAATAAAACAACAAGGGCAACAAAAGGGAATAAATAAATATAAAAAAATGAAGCCATAAAAATTGCAAACACTTCCCCCCCCCAAAAAAAAAATGAGACGTATAGAACAGAAGAAATGTGAGGTTAATTAAATTAGAAAAGCCCAAAGAAATCAGGTGTGCATGTGTCGCAGTTAAATAGGCGAATGCTGAGTTACAGAGAGGTCGACTGGTGGGGCCACACATTGCAGTTTCCATATTAGAGTGGAGCACAGCAAGGGTGAGGTCACACTCCTTTTTATGTGTCACTTCTATAAACAAAGTATTTCATTTTACATGCCAGTTACCACAAAAAAAAAATATTCAGATAGCATGATAGGTTTCCTTTTTTTTTTGTCTTTTCTTTTTCTTTTTTTTTTTTTTTTACATTTTTAAGGGTTTATAGTTAGAATAAACATGTTCCACAGACTCTAGTTCATCAACACAGAAAAGTAGAATTGTTTTCTCCTTGGCTTGAGAAAAAAAAGAAGAAGAAATGGGTTTATTTTTAAAAAGCAAACTATTAAAACCACAGGCTCAGCAAGTAGATGCCACTTTCCTAGGAGAGTCTAGCCGATCTGCCCCAGCACTAAGTATTCTGTTGTGTGTCTCTAGGTCGCTTGCCGAATGTGTGTGTTACCTGAAATGAGCTAGGTTTTCAAGTGGCTTATTGCCAAGTGGATTGGAAAGGCAAAAATATCATCAAAGACCCTGAGATGCTATCAGAACATTACAAGAAAAGACTTGGAAAGTATGCATGGCTAGGAAGCCAAGAGGACCTTTAATCCAATGAATGTGGAGCCAAAAGTATTTTAAAGGGGAGAGAATGAAATCAGCCTCTTCCATAAAACCATCTCCTCGTTTTCCAGTTTATTTCCACGACAAACAAGCTAGAAGTTACATGGGATTTAATTGGCAAGGTTAGTTTTGAATCATTTGATCATATTTATAAGTCAAATATAAACAAAAGGTGGAGATTTCCACACAGAAACATCTGCTAAAGTATGTCTCCTGCATGGTGCTTTCACTGACATATTTTCAGTGAAATGTTTTTTTTTGTTGTTTTTTTATCTTTATTTATTTATTGGATAAACACAGTCAACAATTGAGAGGGAAGGGGGTAATAGAGGGAGAGACAGAGAGATACCTGCAGCACTCCTTCACCACTCGTGAAGCTTTCTCCCTACAGGTAGGGACCGGGGACTAGAACCTGGGTCTTTGTGCACTGTAACGTGCGCTCAACCAAATGCACCACCACCGAGCCCTGCGAAATAAGTTTTAAAATAGTTTGTGTTCCTGGAGCTCCGCGCCCTCAGCGTCCTACCCAACAGGGGAAAGAGAGAGACAGGCTGGGAGTATGAATTGACCTGTCAGTGCCCATGTTCAGCGGGGAAGCAATTGCAGAAGCCAGACCTTCCACTTTCTGCATCTCACAATGACCCTGGGTCCACACTCCCAGAGGGATAAAGAATAGGAAAGTTACCAGGCGAGGGGATGGGATACGGAGCTTTAGCGGTGGGAATTGTACCCCTCTTATCCTATGGTCTTGTCAGTGTTTCCATTTTATAAATAAGTAAAATCAAATAAAATGGTTCATGTAACTTAATCTGTCAGTTTGGGTACATACCTAAATAAACATCAGATAAAATGCAAACACTTTATTTAAAGGCTTTTAAGAAAATGACAGAAATGACCAAGGAAAGATGTTACTAAGCAGTAGAATGCATGGCTTGCATCCATGAGGCCTTGGGCTCAATCTTCAGCACCACATAAAAACAAAGGCAAATATAGAACATCATAAATAATTGATTTTAGGGAGCTGGGTGGTAGTGCAGCGCGTTAAGCTCACGTGGCACAAAGCGCAAGGACCGGGTGTAAAGATCCTGATTCGAGCCCCTGGCTCCCCACCTGCAGGGGAGTTGCTTCACAAGCAGTGAAGCAGGTCTGAAAGTGTCTATCTTTCTCTCCCCCTCTCTGTCTTCCCCTCCTCTCTCAATTTCTCTCTGTCCTATCCAACAACAACAACAACAGCAGCTATGACAATAATAACAACAACAATAAGCAGAACAACAAGGGCAATAAAATGGGAAAAATAGCCTCCGGGAGCAGTGGATTCATAGTGCAGGCACTGAGCCCCAGCAATAACCCTGAAGGCAAAAAAAAAAATTTATTTTATTTTATTTAAAATATTTTAATGAGAGACATACAAAGAGAAAGACTGGTACTGCTCACCTCTGGCTTATGGTAGTGCTGTGGATTGAACCTAGGACCTCAGAGCCTCAGGCATGAAAAGTGTTTTACATAAGCATTATGCTATCTCCCCAGCCTGTTTTTTTTAAAGATTTATATTTTAATAAGAGAGAGACTGACCCCAAACATTACTCTTTCACATGTGATGCTGGGGATCAAACTCTGGACCTCATGTCTAAGAATCCAAGGCTTTATCCACTTCCTGGGCTGCAAATAAAACAATTTTAAAACATTAAACCAAGGGATTATTTCACTATTTTGATTCCAAGAGTTATTGCTGGGGCTTGGTATGTGACACTTAAAAATGTGTGTTTTTGGGTCAGCATGATAGCTCACCTGTTAGTGTGTTACTGACTAGTGTGTCACACATATGACTCAGGTTGGAACCTGATCTCCACAGTCCTGAGGGAAGCGTTAGTGCTATGATGCCTTTTTCTCTCTCTTTGTCTTCTTCTCTCCCCCACCCCCACCCCAACCTGAAAAAAAAATCAACCCAGAGTGGTGAAAAAACAATGGTATAGGAATTGACCCTTGAAGGACTCCTGAAAGCATTCAAAATTTTGTCTTAAACTTAAGAAGCCTAGATGTGAACTAATTTCACTCCTTGTGCAGTTAACTTCTCAGTCGCATGAATTTCTGTCCTCCCCAGGGTGCAGGAACAATTGATTGCTCCCAAGACCACAGAAAACAGCAAGATCTAAAGAACCAAAAACTAAAATTTCATGAAGCCAGAATGAACAACAAATTAAATACAACAGATGCTCAAGCCACAGTCAGGAGCCAAGGAGAATGCACAAACTCAGCATCCTGTAGAGCAAAAGATCACTGAATCACAAGCAAGGTCCTAGTCTTATGCTTTCTTTTGTTTTGCTTGTAGAAACTGGTCAGGCTGTGGAGCATGGGCTGACAGCCAAATTTTAAGGTCCAGAGTTGAAACTGACTCCACTCTCTCAAATGTAGAGTGGAGTTGGTATTTTCCACGAGGGGTAGCCCTTTGGGAAGTTGAAACACATTCCAGGATATAGTTGAGGTAAAAGCATATGCACCCCCGCCCAGCAAGAGCTCATCTAAATACACATAAGTACTTGAACTAAGCTGGGCTCAAGGCAGTCAAATGCTTTTCCACTCTGTGCCTAGTTCCTACCTCAAAGGAGAAGAGTGGGGGGTGGGGGGTCAGGCTTTCAGCTGACCGGGTGAAGCAAGGAAGTGGTGGAAATGGGAAAGAAAACCATGGACAGGGAGTCGGGCGGTAGTGCAGCAGGTTAAGCACAGGTGGCACAAAGTGCAAGGACCGGTATAAGAATCCCGGATCGAGCCCCCAGCTCCCCACCTGCAGGGGAGTCGCTTCACAGGCGGTGAAGCAGGTCTGCAGGTGTCTGTCTTTCTCTCCCCCTCTCTGTCTTCCCCTCCTCTCTCCATTTCTCTGTCAACAATGACATCAATAACAACAATAATAATAACTATAGCAATAAAAAAACAAGGGCAACAAAAGAGAATAAATAAATAAAATATTTAAAAAAAAACATGGACAAGATTCACTTTGTGAGAGTTTCTTAGCATCTGTAAATACCACAGAGATGAAAGATCCAGCCTCTAGTTCTTGCTGTCTTTGTTGTTCCTATGGGAAGACAGAGCATAGACATTAGGGAAGGTGAGGAGTGTTTCCCTTAGTAACTGCTCCATCAGTCTGCTTTGTTCTTTCAGGAATTCCTGCTTGTCTATGAGAGCATTCTGTAATGATCTGTGGAAAAATGTTCGTTTTAATCACTAGCTGGAAAAATCAGTACATATTTTAAAATGTGAGCTATTATTTTGATGTTACACCATTGTCACTGTGATCAACGAGGCGCTATCAAGCTGGCTCCTGGCCAGGCTCTTCAGCAGCCTGCTGGTCCTCTAGGTGCTGCCTGCTCCTGGGGTGATCACATGGAGAGATCATGGTTTGCGTCCCAGTGTGGAGTAAGGGCAAGGCTACATCCAGAAAACATCACTAGATGGATGCCCTCTCAGAAATCAGTTCTGGCTGCCTAAGATGTGTCTTCTGGTAATTACCTTCTGAGGCCCCAAGAAACAGTTTCCCACAGGTCTAGGCTCTGGGCGTGTGTATAGGTTGGAGAACAGCAGAGCAGACAATGACATGGGATGCTCCTTAAGCTCAGTCTCCATAATGGTGGCACAGGGAGCGTGCTCAGGAGGCAGAGTGATGAAACCACCTGCGTCAGTATGGGACTGCATAGGGAATAGGCCCGCCTGGCAACAAACAACCTTGCTGTCAGCTGACCCAGGTCAGCAGATGTCTTTCACCCCTAAGCAGAGTCTGGAAATGGCCCTGGATAACTCAACTAGGGATGGGAAATTTGGATGGAGGAGAGAAGCTATAAGACATTTTATGAGAGATGTAGACAATGTTGTTTGCAGAATTCAGAGTTAAAGGAAGCATAGAGGGAGTCGGGCGGTAGCTCAGTGGGTTAAGCGCACATGGTGCAAAGCACGAGGACTGGCATAAGGATCCCGGTTCGAGCCCCCGGCTCCCCACCTGCAGGGGAGTCGCTTCACAGGCGGTGAAGCATGTCTGCAGGTGTCTATCTTTCTCTCCCCCTCTCTGTCTTCCCCTCCTCTCTCCATTTCTCTCTGTCCTATCCAACAATGATGACATCAACAATAATAACCACAACAATAAAAACAAGGGCAACAAAAAAGGAAATAAATGAATATTTTTAAAAAGGAAGCATAGAGTCTGAGGCGATAGGTAGGAAAGAGTGAGAGCCAGAGAGAAACACATGAGGAAAACTCCCCTCTGAATCCACCTCATATATATATATATTTAAATTTATCTATTATTGGATAGAGACAAACTGAGAGGGGAGGAGGTAGAGAGAGAAAGAAACAGAGAAACACCTGCAGACCTGCTTCACCAGTCATATTTTCCTCCTGCAGGTGGGAACCAAGGACTTGTTACCGCCTGGCCTCCAGCCCATATCTAATTCATGGGAACATTTTCACAAGTCACCATAGCCCTCAAAGAAAGCACCACCAGAAAAAGGTGCTTCTTAAGCTAGCAAACTTTTTATTTTTATTATTATTATTATTTTAACTTTTAAAAAAATATTTGCTTATTCCTTTTTGTTGCCCTTGTTGTTTTATTGTTGTAGTTATTATTGTTATTGATGTTGTCGTTGTTGGATAGGACAGAGAGAAATGGAGAGAGGAGGGGAAGACAGGGGGAGGGAAAGACAGACACCTGCAGACCTGCTTCACTACCTGTGAAGTGACTCCCCTGCAGGTGGGGAACCGGGGGCTGGAACCGGGACCCTTATGCTGGTCCTTGAGCTTTGCGTCATGTGCGCTTATCCTGCTGCACTACCACAAGCTCTCAAGAGAAAAGGTGCTTCTTCCAAGCAGATTTGGGTTTACTGAGCAATTGGATCGAACGTTTCAGTATAATCTAGTCAGTTCTTAAGTATGTTTATAAACAGTGGGGTTGTTAAATGGCTTTATCCAGGATATATTACTAGTGTTTTGTCAGAAGTTTCAGTCATTCAACAAACCTTTACAGAGCACACTCTATGTGCAAGTTGCTGTCTTGAGTACCAAGCACAAAGTAGTGAAAATAGATAACAAGTCTGGAGAATTTGTCACCCAGGATCTGCAGAGAGACCTGCCAGATGGAAGACCTGCTTCCCCTGCAGTCCCTGGTCTCCAGCACACAAAGGAGCCTCCTCTGGGGCCTTGACGGGATGGTGCTAGCTGGACAAAGCTTGTGCTTCTTCAGAGACACAGGACCAGTGCCCTCACAGGTAATTCCCTCGGTTGGCCTCCTCCCCTGGCAGAGTTGGTGATGTGGCAGACCAATTAGAGAAGGAAACTGGGATACTTAGCTCTATAACATTTCACGAACTGTGTTTCAACAATGTAAACCAAACCCAGGATTTCGCAATAAGAAGCATTTTTATAGAAACCAAACAAGACCAACATGAGTTGTACTCGGCCATTAGGAAGCAAAGGAACCGGTTTTCCTGACAGCCCTAAAAGGCTTTAAATTAATGCCAAAGCCAGGAGTCCTGTCACCAGAGAGACACATTCCAGCCCCTCCTGGTATAGATCTTCAGATGGCCTTAACCCTACTCCTCCCACCCCCACCCCTTTATGCTTCCCCTTCCAGAAACAAAAGGCAGTAAGGTTTAACCCTTCCCTGCACACAGGCTGGACCACAGGCTGCTGCACTGCCAAACCCAGTCAGAGTTAGCAAATGTCATGACAGTGTTCAGTCAGTGCAGGCCAGGAGATGATAGAAGAACATACGCACTTTTCCTCAAATATTTGCACCAATGCACAAAGAAACTGAGGCTTAAAGAAGGTCACATCCAAGTGGTCAGTAAGTGGCAGGGTCAAGTGCAGCTCTGCTTAGCTCTACAATTGACGTTAAGCACAGCACAACACTAACTATAAATCAAATATATAAACTGGTACTTTATTCATTTTATTTTATATGTATATATATTTCCCTTTTTATGGCCCTTGTTGTAGTTATTGTTGTTGTTGTTACTGATGTCATTGTTAGGACAGAGAGGAATGGAGAGAGGAGGGAAGACGGGGAGAGACAGACACCTGCAGACCTGCTGCACCACCTGTGAAGCAACTCCTCTGAAGGTGGGGGCTGGGGACTGAAACCAGGATCCTTAGGCGGGTCCTTTGGCTTTGTGCCACGTGCAGTTAACCCGCTGTGCTACCGCCCGACTCCCATAAACTGGTATTTTAAAATAGGCTTCTTAAATCAGTTTTTCTTTTTTATATATTTATTTATTCTCTTTTGTTGCCCTTGTTGTTTAATTGTTGTAGTTATTGTTGTTGATGTTGTCGTTGTTGGGTAGGACAGAGAGAAATGGAGAGAGAAGGGGGAGACAGAGGGGGAGAGAAAGACACCTGCAGACCTGCTTCACCGCCTGTGAAGCGACTCCCCTGCAGGTGGGGAGCTGGGAACCGGGATCCTTATACCAGTCCTTGTGCTTTGCACCACCTGTGCTTAACCCACTGCGCTAATGCCCAACTCCCTTTTTTAAAATATTTATTTATTTATTTATTTCCTTTTTGTTGCCCTTGTTTTTTTTTATTGTTGTTGTAGTTATCATTGTTGACGTCGTCGTTGTTGGATAGGACAGAGAGAAATGGAGAGAGATAGGGAAGACAGGTGGGGAGAAAGACAGACACCTACAGACCTGCTTCACTGCCTGTGAAGCGACTCTGAAGGTGGGGAAAGGCAGGGACGCTTGAACCAGGATCCTTACGCCAGTCCTTGCGCTTTGCGCCACATATGCTTAACCTGCTGAGTTACTGCCCGACTCCCCAGTTTTTCTTTTTTAAAAATAAAGACAAAGAGGGAGTCGAGTGGTAGCACAGCGGGGTAAGCGCATGTGGTGCAAAGCTCAAGGTTCCTGGTTCGAGCCCCCGGCTCCCCACCTGCAGGGGAGTCGCTTCACAGGCGGTGAAGCAGGTCTGCAGGTGTCTTTCTATCCCCCTCTCTGTCTTCCCCTCCTCTCTCCATTTCTCTCTGTCCTATTTAACAATGAGGACATTAATAACAACAATAACTACAACAACAATAAAAAGGGCAACAAAAGGGAAAATAAATTTAAAAAAATTAAAAAGAGAGAGAGGGAAAGAGGAAGAGAAAAGAGACAGATGCAGCACTGCTCCATCTCTTTTGAAAGTGGGGACCTGAGACTTAAACCCAAGTCCTCAGGCATGGCAGTGTATTTACACCACAGGGGGTGCTACCAACTCAGCCCTCTCACATGGTACTAAATTAAACATCTCTAGGCAAGTAATGGTGTGTGGCTTGATTTAATATCTACAATAGTCAGCTTGGTCAAATGGTTCATCTTTTTTCACATGTGATATATGATAGTTGATGAGTAAAGTCAGAATCATTGATTTATTTTCTCATCATTTTGGAATTTTCTTCCATGTGCCAGCCACCAGAAATCAATACTGAGCAGAATCCTAACTCTCTGATCTTGGATTTGCTAACTAGGAAGAGAAACAGACTTCGTTACAGAGGCACACAGCTCTCATATCTGAGAGGGACAAGTCCAGTGTTGCAACAGTAGAAACAGGAAAACCCTATCTATGCAGTCAGGGCAGTCCCTCCAGGAAAGCAACTTCAAATCTGAAACTAAGAGATACAGGAAGCAGATAAACCTGTGTACGGTAAAAGGGAGGCTTGTGCTCCAGGCAGAGGATACACCAATATTAAAGGCCCTGAACAAGAAAACAAGCTTGGCTCTTTCCAAAATTAGATCAATGATCTCTGAGTAGAAAACCCAGGAAGAAGACAGACTGGTAAAGAAGCCTATTGACCATCGAGATTCTAGATTTTTGCCGTAAGTGCAATGGAGGTCCACTAAGGGACTCTCTATAGGATAGTTTTAGACTTCTGTCATTTCAAGAGATTCAGTCTAGCTGGTATGTACGGAATGGATGTAAGGGGAGCAGAGGTGAAGGAGGAGAACACGTAGGAAACTTAATTTACAGTCATCCAAGGCAAAGCACAGTGGTGTTTGAGACTCAAGTAGGAATGAGAAACCTGAGGGAGGTGGGCAGAGTGTATATACATTTGGAAGATAAGACCCTAGTGCTGGATTTGCTGTGAGAGAGGATAAAAGAGGAGAGGGACAAGGTGGAGCAAGTCCCAGGTTTCCGAATTGAGCAACTGAGTAAACAGAAGTGTAGAATCTCTGGAAAATAAGTAAAAAGGGCAAATAGTGTGTACTTTCTGATGGAAGATAGTATGTTCTGACTCTCTTACAGTTCCTAAATGCACACTGTCATATTTAAAATAAAAGGTTGCTACAACATTAAAGATGACAAAAAATAAAATAAAATAAACAGCCCTGATTTATGATCAAGAAGTAAACAAGCAAAAGAAGCAGACTCCAAAACAACCCTGTGATTAACATACCTAGAGATTCAAAAATAACTCAGATGACCCTTTAAATAAAGAAACTCTGTACTAGGGGCCAGGCAGTGGCACACCTGGTTAAGCATACAGATTATACAGTGCACAGGGTCCCAGGTTCAAGCCCCTGGTCCCTGCCTGTAGGAGGAAAGCTTCACAAGTGGTGAAGGCTGCAGGTGTCTCTCTGTCTTCCTCTCCCTCTCTATCTTCCCCACTCTTCTCAATTTCTTTCTGTCTCTGCCCACTAATAAATAAAAATAAAAAAGAAACCCTGTACTGAAATGAATGGAAAAATGAAGAAACTGAATAGAATAATTAAACATGATTAAAATGAATGTTCTAGAACTGAAAAAAAAATCTGAAATTGAGAAATAATCAGAAAAAAATTAGTGAATTCAAAGTCAAATCAGAAGAGAATGGAGAAGCTAAAGCACAGGAAACAAACTGCCAGAAAGACAGAACACGGGCACGGAACACAGACGGCACGTGGTGACTGTTCTCACTGTTTGCTTTTTGCCATTAGGGCTATTGTTGGGGCTTGGTGCCTACACTGCGAATCCACTGCTCCCAGCAGCCATTTTTCCCTTTTTTTTTTTCCTTCATTTATTTATTTATTTATTTTACTTTACAGGACAGAGAGAAATTGAGAGGGGAGGGGAGATAGAGAGGGAGAGAGAAAGACACCTGCAGACCTGCTTCATTGCTTATGAAACGACAATTACAACAATTAAAAAAAGGGAATAAATAACAACAATTTAAAAAAAGAAATAATGTAAGTTGGAAGATTCAATATTATTTCCCCTGTTAATCTCCCTAATTTTTTTTTTTTTTGCTTCCAGGGTTATTGCTGGGACTCAGTGCCTATTCTACAAATCTACTGCTCCTGGAGGCTATTTTTTCTTCCCCTTTTGTTGCCCTTACTGTTTATCATTGTTGTTATTGCTGTCATTGTTGTTGGATAGGACAGAGAGAAATGGAGAGAGGAGGGGAAGACGGGGAGAGAAAGACAGACACCTGCAGACCTGCTTCACCATTTGTGAAGCAGCCCCCCTGCAAGTGGGGAGCTGGGGGCTCGAACCAGTATCCTTACTCTGGTCCTTGAGTTTTGTGCCATGTGCACTTTACTGGTTTCACTACCGCCTGGCCCCCTCCTAATTTTCTTTTTATATAGTAAATGTAATTCCATTCAAACTCCTATATTTTTTGTTTGTTTTTCTGATGGAAAATTACAATCAAAAACATGCATAGAAACAAAGAGTATAAGGGGCAGGGCTGTAGCGCATAGTGCAAAGCGCAAGGATCCCGGTTCAAGCCCTGGGCTCCTCTACAAGAGAGGTCACTTTCACCTCTCTATCTTCCTGCACCTCTTTCAATTTCTTTCTATCCTATCAAAAAAAAAAAAAAAAAAGCCACCAGGAACAGTGGATTCATGGTGCTGGCACCAAACCCCAGCAATAACCCTGGAAAAAAAAAGAAGAAAAAGTATACAGACTAGGAAATCTTGAAGAAAAAAAGATGGGCACCAAAGTCAATAGGTTAGTAAATTTTTTTTAAATATTTATTTTATTTATTTATTCCCTTTTGTTGCCCTTGTTGTTTTATTGTTGTAGTTATTGTTGTCCTTGTTGTTGGATAGGACAGAGAGAAATGGAGAGAGGAGGGGAAGACAGAGAGGGGGAGAGAAAGATAGACACCTGCAGACCTGCTTCACCGCCTGTGAAGCGACTCCCCTGCAGGTGGGGAGCCGGGGCTCAAACCGGGATCTTTATGCCGGTCCTTGTGCTTTGCGCCACCTGCGCTTAACCCGCTGTACTACAGTCCGACTCCCAATAAATCTTTTTATAAAGCTCCAATAATTAATACAATATGGTATTCCTGCTGAGAGAACCTAAAATGCAAATACAATAGAATAGTGAGCCAAGAAACAATCACCTGTTTTTGTTTGTTTTGTAAATGCAACAGTAATTCAGTGGGTTGGAAATGGTCTTATCACAATATACTAGTGAGTTTAAAACTTTATGGGGGAAAATTTAATTAAGCTTTTAATTTTATTTTGTTGTAAGAGAGAAATACAGCCAAACACTATTTTTAAAGTTTTTTTTTATATTTATTTTCCCTTTTGTTGCTTGTTTTATTGACGTAGTTACTATTGTTGTTATTGATGTCGTTGTAGTTGGATAGGACAGAGAGAAATGGAGAAGAGAGGAAGACAGAGAGGGGGAGAGCAAGATAGACACCTGCAGACCTGCTTCACCACCTGCGAAGCCACTCCCCTGCAGGTGGGGAGCCAGAGGCTCCAACCAGGATCCTCAAGTAGGTCCTTGTGCTTTGCACCACGTGCGCTTAACCCGCTGCTCTAGCACCCAACTCCCCCAAACACTATTTTTATATGCTGCTGCTTCTACCTCCCCAGCTACTGAAACAAATATTTTATATTTATGTTTTATAATTTTACCCAGAATACCACTGAGTTCTGGCTTATGGTGGTGCTGGGGACTGACTTCAAAGCCTCAGGTAAGGAAGTCTTTTTGTGTTAATTATGCTATGACCACAGCCCCAACAAGCTTTTGGTTTTGGTTTTTTTTTTTTTTTTTTTAATATTTTGAGATATCTCAAGGACATAATGTGAAAACTTTTTCATGAGTTTCTGTTGGCAAAAAAAAAGTGGCATTTAAAATAACAGATTTCATTAAAATAACAAAATTCTGAATATTAAAGCTACAAGCAAGCTATGAAAAGGAAAATCTGACTGCATAAAATACATGCTGTATTAAAACACCTTAAACATATAAGACTGATGTACCTTTCTTCTGATGTAGAAAACAGTTGAGTAGACACTATACTGAAAAAAGAAATATATATATGTATATATCCAAGCGACCAATAAGCCTACAGAAAGTTGCTCAACCACTCTAGTTACCAAAGGCATGCGACTTTAAGATAGTATGAGAAGCTAATTCATCCTTGTCAAATGCTGACATAAAAAGATTGACGACACTATGCGTTGGTACGAATATAGAGCAATCTCGTCGTGCATTGCTGGATGAGGATAAAAACTGATCTCCTCTGGAAAACGTGTAGGCAGTGTGCAGTAAAACGAGACATAGCCTATGACTGAGAAATTGCAGTCTTGAATATATTTCCAAAAAGGAGTATGTTCATAAATTCGTCAAAAGTCGTGCATAATATGTTTTCATGCTACAGAACACTGAACAATGGACATTGTGTTTTTCCCTTTCTCCTACTGACTAAGGAATAATGGGAAAAAGGAAAAGGACTTAGCAAAGACCTGGGAAACTCCCCGTCCCATTTGTGACAAAATAGAGCAATCAAACTTACACACAGAGATGGAAAAGGTTAACTGTCAATAAGAAATTAAGAGATTTGTGTCTATTACACAGCACGGTGCTAGTCTTCAAATGTAACAAAGAAGGCAGATGATAAAAGAGAAAAGTTTCCCAAGTTATCACGTAGACATTTGTCTTCCAAAGTAGATAAACCTGATAAATTCGGACTGACTTTAGGAACTGCCTGAGTCATCAAGGCTAACTGTGGGTCCAAGATGGCAGCGCAGAGCCCCGGGGGCCTGCTGCGCGGTCAGCAGCCTGGAGGTGGGGGCTGGGAGTCGCCGCGACACGCTGCCAGGGGCCCGGGTTTCCGGAACCTGGAGCGCGTGCGCGAGCCCGTCCCTCCCCCCCCCGCCTCCCCTTGGCCCTCCCCCCCCGCCGCCAGAGGCCCCGCCCCCGCCAGAGGCCCCGCCCCCCGCGTCTGGCGCCGTGTTTCCAAGGCAACTGTCCCTCAGGTCCCCGCGGGGCGCGATGGCGGCTGGGGGGTTCGGGGACGCGGGTGCCTACGACTTTAGGTTCTTGCCTCAGAAAACCTTCCCGTCTCTGAGCGCCCCGGAGACCACCAGCCGGCTCCGCCAGTGGTGAGGGGCCGGGCGGGGGGCGGGCTCCGAGGAAGCCCTGCTGTGCGCCCCTGGGCTGGGCTGCGAGGGTGTTTGCCCGGGGGAGCTGGGCCGAGGGAGGCCGGCCTGCGGGGTGGGGGCGCCCGGGGCCGGCTGTGTGCGCCCGCCGACCGCCGTGTCCCCCGCACCCCAGGTCCATGCTGGGCAGAATCCGCGCGCAGGCCTTCAGCTTTGACCAGACGTTTCAGGCCTACAGGAAGGATGAGTTCCTGCTGGTGGGTATGGGCCGAGGGCTCCCCGGGTCTCCCCCATTCCGGGTTCAGAAGCAGAGAGAAAAGCGGCCGAAACCGCAGCGCCGCCGCCGCGACTCACCGACTCACTTCCAGGCCGTGGGGCCCGGGCTCGAACCCCGAGCTATTTCCCCGGCCGGTTTTAGATTCCTGTGAACACATTGTTCCTTTGTAAAGTGTCTCTTGGAGTTTGAGACTCTTACGAGGTGTCAGCTGACAAATTGTATATATATATTTTTTGCTTTGACAAGAGCAAACATCTTTTCCTTTTCCCACTTAGCTCACCAGCATCCTGCTTTAGAAAAGTTTCCAGTTGGGAGTCGGGCTGTAGCGCAGCGGGTTAAGTGCAGGTGGCGCAAAGCACAAGGACCTACTTAAGGATCCCTGTTCGAACCCCGGCTCCCCACCTGCAGGGGAGTCGCTTCACAGGTGGTGAAGCAGGTCTGCAGGTGTCTGTCTTTCTCTCCTCCTCTCTGTCCTCCCCTTCTCTCTCCATGTCTCTCTGTCCTATCCAACAACAACAACAACAACAATAATAACTACAATAAAACAACAAGGGCAACAAAAGGGAATAAATAAAATAAATATTTTTTTTAAAAAAAGAAAGAAAAGTTTCCAGTTTTGAAAAGTCAGCCTCTCTCCAGAAAACTCAAGTCTTTTGTCAATAGGCACAACTCATTTTTTAAAAAAATACTATTATTCACTGTTACCAGCTACGTGATTTATGAAGATTAGCTCCAAATTTCTTTGGGTTTCTTTTCCCTCAAAATCACATCTACCTTGTGCAAACAAGCGGTGGCAACTATTCAAAATAAGGAATTCCAAAACAAAATGTAAGCAAAAGCAGCTAAGTATTTAGCTGCCTGAGGTTTAACTACTTTTGAAAAGGGCAGAGATTCACTTGAAAGTACAAGTTCTGCCTTCAGTAAAATCCAATTGCTTTAGCAGCCAGTGAGGTGAGAGTCAGCCATGGAGCTCAAGGCTGCAGGCGGGAGATCCAAAGTGCATCCCTACTACCACATATGCCACAGTGATGATCTGATTTCCTCATTAAATACACAGACGCCTTACTTTTACAAAGTTTTTTTTTATTTAAAATGTTAGTTTGAATGTTGGCCTGCCACTTCTCTCCCCCCACCACCTGACTTCAGTATGTGGTGAATGTAGCAAGCACTTCCTCAGGGCCTGCCGTGTGCTAGGAATTTCCTCACTTGCTGGGAAAATGAGGAACAAGACAGACAAGAGCCTGCCTTTCAGGAATCTTCCAGGACCCTGGCAATACTTCAGAATAAATAAAGAAAAGGAAAAAAAAGATCAGGTCACATAGTGCTAAGTGCAGTGAAGAAGAAAGGGAGAAGCATTATGATTTTCATGGAAAATGGAGCCCAGGGCCTCAGACATGCAAAACCTGTGCTCTGCTGCAGAGTTACGTCGCTGGCCCCTGTTAGACCTGAATACGCCAAATCATCAACCGTGTGTATGCATCCCCTCCCCACAGCGACTAGCTAAGTGCCACGACCTGGGAGGCTTAGAACAACAGAAATGTGTTGTCTTACAATTCTAGAGTCTACAGAGACAGAGGTCAAGGTGTGAGCATAGTGCTGCACCCTCTGAAATGTGTGAAGGAGACCCCTGCCTTCCAGCAGAAAGCCAGCACTGCTTGGGTCATGACTGCCGAGAGCTGACCTTTCTACCTCCTTACAGTCACCTTAACTGCCTCACCTACATTATCTGTAGCTTTTTTTTTTTCTTTTCATTTAACCCTTTTTTTAAAACCTTTTAAATTATTTATTTATTTATTTTGGACAGAGAAGTTGAGAGGGAAAGGTGAAATAGGGAGAGAGAAAGACACTTACAGCACTGTTTTACCACTTGTGAAGCAGGTGAGGACCAGGGGCTTGAACCAGGGTCTTTGGGCACTGTACTGTGTGTGCTCAACCACATGTGCCACCACCCACACAGCCCCTAATTTAATTTTTTTTTAATATTTTATTTTCCTTTTTTGTTGCCCTTGTTGTTTTTATCATTGTTGTGGTTATTATTATTGTTGTCATCACGTCATTGTTGTTGGATAGTACAGAGAGAAATAGAGAGAGGAGGGGAAATAGAGGAGGAGAGAAAGACAGACATCTGCAGACCTGCTTCACCAATTGTGAAGCGACCCTCCTGCAGGTGGGGAGTCAGGGGCTTGAACCGGGATCCTTAAATTGGTCCTTGAGTTTCGCGCCATGTGTACTTAACCCGCTGTGCTACAGCCCGACCCCCCCCCCTTTTTTTTTAATAGGACTGAGAGGAATTGAGAGGGAAGGTGGAGATGGAAAGGAAGAAAGACACCTGCAGCCCTGATTCACTGCTCCTGAAGTCTTTCCCCTATAGGTGGGGAGTAGGGGGTTGAACCTGGGTCCTTGTGCATGATAGCATGTGCACTCAACTGGGTGCACCTCCACCTGGTCCCTATCTATATTGTCTTTCATCTTCTTTCTACTTTGTTCTACTTCTTTCTGCTTTCTTTTTTTTTAAAGGTTATTTATTTATTTATTTTCCCTTTTGTTGCCCTTGTTGTTTTTTTTATTGCTGTTGTCATTGATGTCGGCGTTGTTGGATAGGACAGAGAGAAATGGAGAGAGGAGGAGAAGACAGAGGAGGAGAGAAAGTCAGACACCTGCAGACCTGCTTCACCGCCTGTGAAGCGACTCCCCTGCAGGTGGGGAGCCAGGGGCTCGAACTGGGATTCTTAAGCTAGTCCTTGCACTTCGTGCCACATGCGCTTAACTTCTTTCTGCTTTCTTCTTCAGCAAAGCACCAGCTTATGGTGCTCTGGCACGTGGTGGTGCTGGAGACTGAGCATGGGAGCTCTAGACATGGAAGTCTTGTATGGCCACTATTCTCCCCAGCCTTTATCTGTTTCTTCTAGAAACAGACAAGGAAACATCTGCTGTGATCCTGCTGAGAACTGTTCAAAAGATAAGGACCTCTGATTTTAACATATAGACATTTACAGTTTTAGAAACTAGACATGTAAAAAGTGCTATATGAAACAATGAAACACTTGCTAGAATGGAGAATAGATCAAGTGTCCTAAACATAGGGAAATGGGTCACCCAGTGGAGGGGCACTGATATCAGGAAATTTTTCTTATTTCTTCTCTTTTATGACACCTGCAGACCTGCTTCATGCTCATGAAGCGGCCCCCTTGCAGGTGGGGAGCCACTGGCTAGAACCAGGATCCTTATGGCAGTCCTTGCACTTTGCACCACGTGCGCTTAACCCGCTGTACTACTGTCCAGCCCCCAAATATTTTATTTCTTTATTTTTAAATATTAATTTGTTCCCTTTTGTTGCCCTTGTTGTTTTATTCTTGTACTTACTATTGTTGTCATCATTGTTGGATAGGACAGAGAGAAATGGAGAGGTGGGGAAGACAGAGGGGGAGAGAAAGACAGACACCTGCAGACCTGCTTCACCACCTGTGAAGTGACTTCCCTGCAGGTGGGGGCCGGGGGCTGGAACCAAGATCCTTTCACTGGTCCTTGCACTTTGTGCCACCTGCGCTTAACCCGCTGTGCTCCCGCCCGACTCCCCCCTTTTTTTTCTTTTTGGCTCCAGGATTATCATTGGGGCTCAGTTCCTGCACTACAAATCCACTGCTCTGGGAGGCCATTTTTTCCCCTTTTGTTGTCCTTGTTGTTTATCATTGTTGTTATTATTATTATTATTGTCACTGTTGTTAGATAGAACAGAGAGAAATCGAGAGAGAAGGGGAAGACAGGGGGAGAGAAAGATAGACACCTGCAGAACTGCTTCACTGCTTGTGAAGCGACCCCCTCCCCCCTGCAGGCGGGTAGCCGGGGGCTCGAACCTGGATACTAAATCCAGTCCTTGCGCTTTGTGCCATGTGCGCTTAACCCGTTGTGCTACCGCCCAGCCCCGAGGAAGTTTTTCATAAACTGAATCTGGAAGCAGTGAGACCAAAATGGAAACAGCTTTTCTCCATCAGAATATGGTGATATCCTGAATGAAAACTGTCACAGCAGGAAGCCTGGAAGGATATGAAGAGGAAGGATTGATGAGATCCTGAGAGTAGTTAGTACAAGAGGGATGATAAGAAGTAGGGCCAGATTTCTGATGTAACTGGCCAGAATGGCAGGTAACACCATTAAATGTGTAGAAAATGCAAGCGAATCAACAAGGTTAAAAAAGTGCACACAGGGAGTCGGGCTGTAGCGCAGCGGGTTAAGCACAGGTGGCACAAAGCACAATGACTGGCATAAGGATCCCGGTTCCAGCCCTGGCTCCCCACCTGCAGGGGCGTCACTTTACAGCCAGTGAAGCAGGTCTGCAGGTGTCTGTCTTTCTCTCCTCTTCTCTTGTCTTCCCCTCCTCTCTCCATTTCTCTCTGTTCTATCCAACAATGATGACAATAATAACTACAACAATAAAAACAGCAAGGGCAACAAAAGGGAATAAATAAATATTAAAAATAAATAAATAAACAAACATTAAAAAAATTTTTTAAAGTGCACATAGTACAAAGATCAATGACCTGGGTTCCAGCCCCCAGCTCCCCAACTGCAGGAGGTGAAACAGGTCTGCAGGTGTCTCTCTTTCTCTCTTCCTATCTCCCTTCCCCCCCTTTTCCCTCCCCCTCCCTTGTTTCACTCCCTCTCCCCTCTCAGTTTCTCTCTTTCCGATCCAATAAAAAGGAAAAGATGGCCCCTGGAGCAGTGGAGTTGTCGCGCCAGCACCGAGCCCCACCCTCTCCACGGGCCAGGGATGATGAAGAGAATCTTCCACACAGACTGCAGGGAAACACCGTAACTCACAGAGCTTCCCTGAAGGTCTGCTCTACGTTTCTGCTCACATCTCGTCATCACATTTCATGGAGATTAGCATGCACAGGCTTGTAATCAAGCATCTTTGCCTTACTACACATAGCATTAAGATTCCTTAAAACAGTGGAAGGGGCTCATTGGAACAGGATCCAGCAGTCTGCCAGAGAGATGCTACAGTTAAATACTTGCTTTTTTGTATACGTTATCTAACAGATATTTTAAATTATCTCCAAAATACTATATTTAGAAGTTTGTGGAGGAGAGAAGTTTGAGGAGGAGAGAAAGACACCTGCAGACCTGCTTCACTGCTTGTGAAGCGACTTCCCTGCAGGTGGGGAGTGGGGGGCTCACTGGTCCTTGTGCTTTGCACCACCTGCGCTTAACCCGTTGTGCTATCGCCCGACTCCCTGACCATTGACTCTTTAGTGCTGGTTACACTGAATTTCTTTTTCCTCCCTTCATTGTAGTGTCCCTCCCTTTTTCAGTCTGATAACCTTTAAACTTGCCATTTTCTCCATCTTAAAAAAAAACAAAACAGTCTTTCAACCATAAGCCAGAGCTGATCAGTGCTCTGGAAAGCAAATGAACAACAACAACAAAAAGTCCTTCTATGCTAGAGCTAGCTCACAGTGCTAAATCTTCAGAGATCTTCCTTCTATGCTAGAGCTAGCTCACAGTGCTAAATCTTCAGAAATCTTCATTTGCTGATTATTAATCTATTGGAAGCTGGAAGCTCACCATGAAAATCATCAAACTCCTAATTCAAGACTTCCCCTTCAGTGGCATGGGGTAGGAGGGTGTCAGTTAAGCATCGATCAGCTAACCCTTTAATCCAAGTATTCACCTTTCAGACGTAGACCAAAGTGTCCCTTGTGAATTACGTTTTTCATTAGATACAGTCTGCATATTGAGCACTTTATGATGCTCATGGCAGGTTACTTAATGTCTCCTCCTTTAGCCTGTCAACTCCAGAGCAGGGATTGTGTCCACTTGGTATTTAGAATTAAACAGTCAAATGTACTTTTCTTCAGTAATGGCAGCAGGAATCAGATATACAAGAGGAAATGGGGGGTTGGGCAGTAGTGCATTGGGCTGTGGTATGAAGTGCAAAGAATGGAGTAGGGATTCCACTTTGAGCCCCTGGCTCCCCACCTGCGGGGATGGGGGTCTCTTCACAAGCGGTGAAGCAGGTCTGCAGGTGTCTGTCTTTCTCTCCCCCTCTCTGTCTTCCCTTCCTCTCTACATTTTTCTCTGTCCTATCCAACAACAATAACATCAACAACAGCAACAGTAGTAATACCACAGCGATAAAACAAGGGCAACAAAAGGGGGAAAAAGTAGCCTCCAGGAGCGATGGATTCGTGGTGCAGGCACCGAGCCCCAGCAATAACACTGGAGGCAAATAATAATAATAAACAATTTAATAAAAAAGAGTAAATGGTAGATAGAGAAATGAATAGATTGTTTTTTCAAGAAGCTATGTAGGAGTGATTACTTCAAAGGAATGTTAAAGTGAGATGGCTTTGTATTGCAGAAAATTAAAAAGTAGTGAACAATTCATGGAATCAACAATCCCTCTCTACTCCAGGCTAATCCTTCCCCCAGCCCTCTCAACTTCCTTCCCACAAGCCTATAACCACCATTTTGAAGTCACTATTGTTAATGGCTTGGTATGTATTCTTCCATACTTCTCTTTATGTTCATGTAAATAAAGAGAGGGTTTAGTTTGTTTTATTATACATCACTCTTAAGCCACTCTTTTCTACTCAAAATATTTATGGTTTTCCCTCAGAGTTAATACAGCAGATGTATACTAAGTAACAGCTCTATGTCAAGGCCTGTTCTATGCCCTCGGGATATAGTGATAGTAAGGGAAGAAAAACAAGCCCCCTGTTTTTTTTTTTTCTTTTAAGATTTATTTATTTTTACGAAAGAAAAAGAGAGAAAGGAAGTCAGCCAAAACACTACTCTGGCATAATGTGGTTCTGGGAATCAAACCCAGGGCCTCACACACGAAAGCCTTACGCTTTATGTGTTGAACCACCTCACTGGTCATGGCCCTCATTCTTCTGTAGCTCCTGGCAACCTTTTTATTTTCTCCTTTTCTTTATTTTTTTTTATTTGGTGGAGACAGAGAAATTGAGGTGGAAGGAGATAGAGAGAGAGAGAGAGAGAGAGAGACACCCTCAACACCACTTCACAACTCATGAAGCTTCCCCCCTGCAGGTTGGGACCAGAAGCTTCAGCCCACATCCTTGCATATGGTAACGTGTATTCTACAAAGTGAACCAACACCTGGCCTCTCTTCTATAACTACAGATCATTCAGTGAAGATATCTTGTAACATATTCAGTCATTCTTCTCTTGATGGAAGCAGTGAGGCTGTTTGCAGGTTCTGAGGTGACAAACTGCACTCTTAAAAAGTGTCCTTATGCATAAATCTTATCTACTGTTGGTTTCATTTCTGTAGGATACACACCTCAACATGGAATTTTCTGGATCAAAAGAAATGCATGTTTTTAATATTTAAGATAATATCCAGTTACTGCCCCAAAGGCTTGTAAAGATTCACACTTTTAGAAGCACATGAGAGTGCTTGTTTTCTGATAACATTGCCAGAAGTTTCTAATCTTAAAATTTTGTCAGTATATTGAGTAAAATTGCTCTTATATTTATTTTTTATCTCTCACTGCTCTTTTTAAAAATTTAATTTACGGGAGTCAGCCGGTAGCACATCTGGTTAAGCACACGTGGCACAAAGCTCAAGGACCAGAGTAAGGATCCCGGTTCGAGCCCCCAGCTCCCCACCTGCAGGGGAGTCACTTCACAGGCGGTGAAGCAGGTCTGCAGGTGTCTATCTTTCTCTCCCCCTCTCTGTCTTCCCCTCCTCTCTCCATTTCTCTCTGTCCTATCCAACAATGACGGCATCAATAACTACAACAATAAAACAACAAGGGCAACAAAAGGGAAAATAAACAAATATTAAAAGAAATTTAATTTACTTTGGGGGGCTGGGTGGTGGTGCACCTGATTGAGCGTACATGTTCGAGCCCCTGGTCCTCACCTTCAGGAGGAAAGCTTCACGAGTGGTGAAGTGGGGCTGCAGGTGTCTCTCTGTCTTTCCCTCTTGATTTCTGACTGTCTCTATCAAATAAAGATGATTTTAAAAAGAAACATAAAATTGAATTTACTTTTTTTTAATTTTTATTTTATTTATTTTATTTATTCCCTTTTGTTGCCCTTGTTGTTTTTTATTGTTGTAGCTATTATTGTTGTTGTTGTTGTTGGATAGGACAGAGAGAAATGGAGAGAGGAGGGGAGGACAGAGAGGGGGAGAGAAAGACAGACACCTGCAGACCTGCTTCACCGCCTGTGAAGCGACTCCCCAGCAGGTGGGGAGCCGGGGCTCGAACCGGGATCCTTCTGCCGGTCCTTGTGCTTTGCGCCACCTGCGCTTAACCCGCTGCGCTACAGCCCGACTCCCCTGAATTTACTTTTTAAAAGATTTATTCACTGGGCAAGGGAAATAACATAATGGTTATGTAAAGAAACCCTCATACCTGAGATTCTCAGGTCCCAGGTTCAATCCATCTTACCACCATTAGCCAGAGCTGAAGAGTGCTCTACTAAAATAAATAAATAAGATTTGTTTGTTCACTTTACAGGAGACAGAGACCAGAGCACCACTCCAGTGTGTGTGGTGCCAAGGGTCAAATCAAGGCCTCATATGTTTAAGTCCCGTGTGCTGCCCAGGGCTGCCTCCCTGGTACCATCTCTCCCTGCGCTCCCCAGTCTGAATTGAATGATATTTTACAGGTTAATTGTTAATGTTGTTGGTAACAAAGTATCTAACTTACTCCCTTCAAATTTGCATTTTTAGGCTTTTTTCAAAGATCCAAATGTCATTTCCAATTTGAAGTTACTTTCAGATTCTCCTGGACAGTGGATTACATTAGGTAAATGAAATTTAGTTTGGTATTTTCAAATGATTATATTACTGTTATAACACATTTTGCCTCAGGAACTTTTTCATTACTAAACTACAAGTTGTGGGAGCCAGGTGGTGGCGCACATAGGTGAGCACACATGCTACAGTGCATAAGGATCTCAATTCAGGCTCCCACTCCCCACCTGCAGGGGGAATCCTGAGGGGTGTAGCAGTGCTGCAGATGTCTCTCTTTCTAGCTCTCTCTACTTCTACCCTATCAATTTCTGTTTGTGGTGCTGGGAACTGAACCTCGGAGCTCAGAGCCTCAGGCATTTGTCTTTTACATAATCATTATGCTTATCTCTGTGCAGTAAATAAAATTTTTTTTAATGTTTATTTATTCCCTTTTGTTGCCCTTGTTGTTTTATTGTTGTAGTGATTGTTGTAGTTACTATTGCTGTTATTGATGTCGTTGTTGTTAGATAGGGCAGAGGGAATTGCAGAGAGGAGGAGAAGACAGAGAGGGGGAGAGAAAGACAGACACCTGCAGACCTGCTTCTCCGCCTGTGAAGCGACTCCCCTGCAGGTGGGGAGCCGGGGGGCTCGAACCGGGATCCTTCCACTGGTCCTTGCACTTTGCACCACGTGCACTTAACCCGCTGCGCTATTGTCCGATTCCCTAAACAAAAAAATTTTAAAGTAAAAGAAAAATTTTGAATAACCCATTTGTTTGATGGCTTCAAAGTCAAATGTGACTGGTCTTGCCAGGGCTGCCCTGCAGTCGTCTCTAGTGAGCCCACTGCCACTCTCTTGATTCAGCCACAAGAGCAGCTTTCCCCTCTTAATTCATTTGGGAACGTTTACTGTGCACCTTCTATGCAAGGAACATTAAGATGAGTTAGAGCAAACTTGCACTAAAGAAACTCACTGGGGGGCTGGGTAGTGGCACATCTGGTAGAGCACACATATTACGATGTGCAAGGACCCTGGTTCCAGCCCTTAGCCCCCAGCTGTAGGAGAGAAGCTTCACAAGTGATAAGCAGGTCTACAGGTGTCTCTCTCTCCTTCTCTATCTCCCCCTTCCCTCTCAATTTCTTCCAGTTTCTATTCAATATATATATATTTTTAAATTGTAAGAGAAAAGAAAAAAAGAAGGAAGGTGGAAAGGGAAAAGAAACTCCTTGATATGTAGATAACACCTGTGTCATAATGGTCACTGCTGGTACCACAGGAACAAGAAGAGGGATGTGACCTGAACTCTGCTCAGGTGAACAGGCCTGATAAGATTCTACTGGTGCAGGCGTGCTTGGATGAAATCTCAAGGCAGAAACATAGATTGTTTTTAAATTATTTTATTTATTATTGGTAGAAACAGATATTGAGAGGGGAGGGGAGAAAGAGACAGAGAGACACTTGCAGCCCTGATTCTGAAGCTTTCTCCTTGCTGTAGGGACCAAGGGCCTGAATCTGGGTTCTTGAGAGCTTTGATGTGTATTAACCAGATGCACCACCTCCTGGCCCCTGAGACACAGATTTCTAACAGAGGAAGCAGCCACTGGGGAATACCCTATAAATATAGCGCAATAGTCCATCCTTATCTGCCAGGACCCCCATGGATGCCCGGAGTCACAGGCTACTGAAACCTATGCATACTGTGTTTTTTCCCTATAATTACTTATCTATGGTAAAATTTAATTTATAAATTTGTCGCAGTAAGAAATAAACAATATGGTAGCGCAGCAGGTTAAGTGCAAGGACCAGCGTGAAGATCCCGGTTCGAGCCCCTGGCTCCCTACCTGCAGGGGATTCGCTTCACAGGTGGTGAAGCAGGTCTTTCTCTCCCCCTCTCTGTCTTCCCCTCCTCTCTCCATTTCTTTCTTTCCTATCCAACAACAACATCAAAAACAACAATAACTACAACAATAAAAAACAAGGGTAACAAAAGGGAATAAATAAATAAATATAAAAAATTTAAAAAGAAATAAACAATAGATAAAAATAAGATGCAGAAATATACTATAATAAGATTCATAAGAATTTGACCTTATGCTTGAGGTATTTTAAGTAATATTTTCAAAACTATGGTTAAGGGGGCTGCTCCCATGTACACTGTGGAGGAAAGAATCTTAAATTTCCAAAGGAGAATTTTATATGCATAATATTTCACAGTATGTTGAAACACAGCCAGAAGTCCATAAAGAGAATTACCTAACATTTTAAAGATTTGTTTGCTTATTTCCTTTTTTGTGAGAGAGAGAAAGGACAGCTGGAGCGCCACTGCAGTGCATGTGCTGCCGGGGGTTAGTTTCAGCACCTCATGCTAGAGAACCCAGTACTTCACCCGCCTCCTGGGTCACAGGTTACCCAACATTCAAACACCTAGTAGCATTCAAACCTCTTAAGCAAATCTCAAGTCAATGGATAAATCAGAGAGTTAGTAGAAAACTAGTTTGAAAATAAAAACATGAATTAAAATTTTAGATTGAGAATGCTTTGCTATAGAACAAACCACTCTGTTTAGAATGACCACCTAGATGGTGACGTGATTTGGGCTCAAGAAAATGCAACCTGGTTTCAGATTAGATGGGGTAGTTTTGGTAAATTCTTACACAGAGTTTTCATAGACTTCCAGTAGCCTTAAATGTAAAAACAGAAAGATGAACTAACCCAGAACAAGGTTGCAAACAGTTCATGATGTTAGATGTAGTAGGTCAGATTTTGTTACTGTTGGCTGAAGGCCACTGCACAATTTACAGAGCAAAAAGCCAGTACAGTCTGACCTTCAGACTGCTTCTAAAGTTAAACGGAGCATCTGAGCAAATGCATTTACCAGTTCAGAGTCTTCAGGAAGACACACTCAGTGCCATAGATCTCAGTGTTTAGAAAGCATGCTTACAGTAATTGCACTCAGTTCATGTACATGGAATATGTAGTCTACTCCAATCCACGTATACACTTCCAAAAATAGCACAGCCTTTGATTTATCTATTTATTTATTTACTTATTTATTTATTGCCTCCAGGGTTATTTATTGCTGGAGCTCAGTGCCTGCACTACAAATCCACTGCTCCTGGAGGCCGTTTTTCCCATTTTGTTGCCCTTGTAGCACAGCCTTGTTTTTCTAATTTTTGAAAAGGATATTGAGAGAGGTGCAATCCCTGGTGCTGCATATACAAGAGTGGTCTTCTGGCTTCTCTCTCTCTCTCTTTTATTTTATTTTATTTTATTTTTTGGTTTATATTAATTTATTTATCTTTTAATGTTTTCATATATATATTTATTTTCCCTTTTGTTGTCCTTGTTGTTTTTTATTGTCTGTGTTATTGTTGTTGTTATTGATGTCTTTGTTGTTAGATAGGACAGAGAGAAATGGAGAGAGAAGGGGAAGACAGAGAGGGGGAGAGAAAGACAGACACCTACAGACCTGTTTCACTGCTTGGAAAGCAACTCCTCTGCAGGTGGGGAGCCGGGGGCTCGAACCAGGATCCTTCCGCTAGACCTTGCACTTAGCACCACCTGAGCTTAACTGGCTGAGCTACTGCCCGACTATCCCCTCTTTCTTTGCAGTATCTCACGTGAAACTCTGTCATATGAAATAAATAGAATAAATCTTAAAAAAAAAAAAAAAAAAAAAGGAATGAAGATGGCTCAGAGCTAGAGGCACCATATGTGCCAGGGTGATGCTCCTGTTCTCTAGTTCATTAAAATGAATAAATCTTTTAAATAATTTAAAAGATTTTACAAATATGAAAGGAAAGAGGTGAATTGGAGAAGGAATTGTTAAGAAGGAACCAGAACTTGAAGAGATGGAAAATTCTCTACTTATCCATATTATAAACTATGAGAACAGTTATTCTGAATAGGATTCTTTCTTTTTTTTTTTATAAAGATTTTAATTATTTATAAGAAAGATAGGAGGAGAGACAGAGAAAGAACCAGACATCACATGTGTTGCTGGGGATTGAACTCAGGACCTCATGTTTGAGCGTCCAAAGCTTAATCTGCGCCACCTCCTGGACCACTCTGAAGAGGATTTTAAGGGTGTGGCTCAGCAACCGTTTGATAAGAGATCTAGGGTACAATTCAAGGACTTAATCAGCCATTCCTCCAGAAGCCAAGAATAGAGGTGTTATTGTACCAGCCCAGAACACATTATCAGTCTAATCTAAAGAGGACAGGAAAAAATGAAGCAAGGAGCAGGCAGTGGCATGCCTAGTAAAGCAACACACATTATTGTACACAAGGACCCCAAATTCAAGCCACCCTCCCCCACCTGCAGGGGGAAGCTTCCCCACCTGCAGGCATGAAGTAGTTCTGCAGCTGTCTCTCTCTCTCTCTCTTTCCCTGTCTCCCTTTTCTCTTTCCATTTCCTTCTATCTCAGTCAACAGACACACACCTTTTTTTTCAAGAAAAGAAAGAAAAAACACATTTTAAAAAGAAAAAAGGGCACCAAGAGCAGTGGATTCACAGTGCAGGCACTGAGCCACAGTGATAACCCTGATGATAATTAAAAACAAGTGGGACAAGGGGGCCGGGTGGTGGCACACCGTGTTAAGTGCATGAAGTGTGAAGTACAGGGACCATCTCAAGGATCCTGGTTCCAGCTCCCCAGCTCTTCAGCTCCCCACCTGTAGGAATTGCTTCTCAAGTGGTAGAGCTGGTCTGCAGGTGTCTTTCTCTCTCTCTTTCTGTCTTCCTCTCCTCTCCCAATTTCTCTCTGTCCTATCCAAAAAACAAACAAACAAACAAAAACCAGCCACTAGCAGCAGTGGGTTAATAGTGCAGGCACTGAGGCCCAGCGATAACCCTGGAGACAACTGATTCATTAACAAGTAGGACAAAATAACAGAGGCTGTCAGACTCCTTAGATCCTGCAAGACCATATCACAGACATTTTGCTGCAGATCTAACTGTTCCAGAAAAGAGGAGTCCCAGGCAGGGGAGATGATGCACAAGACTCTCGTGCCTGAGGCTCTGAGGTTCCAGGTTTAGTCCATAGGAACACTGTAAGCCAGAGCTGAGCAGTACTCTGGGGAGAGAGAAAGAGAGGGAGAGAGGGAGAGGAGAGAGAGAGAGAGCGAACTCAGAGAGAATTCAGAGAGAATTCAGAGATCACTAGAGCTATCCCGTACTTTCATTTTGCTAGATATACAGCCACACTGTTTAAAGCCTTGGGGCAGAGCTACCCTGCTTCTTGGGGTCACAATCCCAGAGGTGTGACCACCTCCCCAGCGGGTGTGACAGAGCTTTGGACCAAACAGAATCATACTTTTCTTTCTTCTTTCTTCTTCTTCTTCTTCTTCTTCTTCTTCTTCTTCTTCTTCTTCTTCTTCTTCTTCTTCTTCTTCTTCTTCTTCTTCTTCTTCTTCTTCTTCCTCCTCCTCCTCCTCCTCCTCCTCCTCCTCCTTCTCCTCCTCCTCCTCCTCCTCCTTTTCTCATCCTCCTCCTCCTCCTCTTCTCCTCCTCCTCTTCTTCTCCTCCTCCTCCTCCTCCTCTTCTCCTCCTCCTCTTCTTCTCCTCCTCCTCCTACTCCTCCTCCTCTTCTCCTCCTCCTCTTCTTCTCCTCCTCCTCCTCCTCTTCTCCTCCTCCTCCTCCTCCTCTTCCTCCCCCTCCTCCTCCTTCAGCTTTTTTAAAATAGGGATGGAAGGGAGAGAAATCACAGTACTTAAGCTTCCTTCAATGTATTGAGCACCATGCTTGAGCCTGGGTTGAGCAAATAGCAGCACACAATCCAAGTGAGTTATTTTGCCAGCCCTCAAATAATTATTCTTTACACTTAAAGTTTAGTAGAGTTTGCCCTTGTTACATTTTGGACTTGCCTGGGGTCATCACCCCCACCTTCCTTCCTATTTCTTCCTTTTGGAATGGAAATATATGTCCTAGACTTGTTTCCCTATTTGTTTTGGAAGCAAATAACTAGTTTCACAGTTCCAGAGCTGGAGAAGAATTTTGCTTAAGGGTGAATTGTACCACAGGTCTGATCTATATCTGATTTAGATGATATTTAGCTAAGACTTTGTGCTTTTGATTTTAGAGTTGATGCTGGAGTGAATGAAACTATGAGTGCTTGTTGGGATAGAACTGATGCATTTTGCATGTGAGGACACATTTTGAGAGGCCAGGATACAATATTGTGAACTGAATTGGCCCCTTCAAAATTCATATGCTGGGGGCCAGGTGGTAGAGCACCTGGTTAAGTGTACACATTACAGTGTGCAGGACCAGGGTTCAAGCCCCTGGTCCCCACCTGCAGGGGGACAGCTTCATGAGTAGATGCAGGGCCACGGGTGTCTCACTGTCTCTTTCCCTTTCTATCTTCCCTTTGTCTCAATTTCTCTCTGTCTCTATCCAATAAAAAATAAGTTAATAAAGATAAAAAACCTAAAAAAAAAAAAAGAAAAATTCATATGCTGAACATCTAATTCTATATAGGATTATCTAACCCTGGTTATTTCCCAGAGGTTCTATCTGCAGATGCCTTAACATTAAGAGTTAGGGCTTCATTGTAGACATGCTTGAGGTATATATATCAGTCTTGACAAGTGCTTTCCCCATGCTTCAGACTATGTATTTTGAATGTATTCATCTACTTTTATCAGAGGATTGCTTAGCTCTGACTGTTGGTCCCTGTTGGACCATTCCCATACAAATCCCATGCACAAGTGCTGTGATGTTTGCTTCAGCCCTGAGTTTAATTATCTTTTCTCACCATCCAAACCTTTCTGCCTTCCCCAAATTACAGATAGGGTGGGTTTTTAAAAATTTTTTAATTATCTTTATTTTTTTTATTTATTGGATAGAGATAGTCAGAAATGGAGAGGGGAGAGAGAAATAGAGAGACACCTGCAGTCCTGATTCACCACTCATGAAGCTTTCCCCCCTGCAGGTGGGGACCGGGGGCTCGAACCAGGGTCCTTGTGCACTGACGCATGTACACTCAACCAGGTGCGCCACCACCCAGCCCTCAGATAGGGTGTTTTTTTTTAAAAAAATTATTGCAACTAGTTGTTCCATATTTTATTTTTCTCTCCCACACTTAGTCCTTTTTAAATTTATTTTGAGAGTCATAGAGAGACCAAAGCACTGCTCAGGTCTGGCAAAAGATGATGCTGGGGATTGAACTTGTCACTTCTGGGTCTCAAGCATACAACCCAGGGTAGATTTATGCAAATGTGTGCCACTCCAACTCAGAAACACATCCTGTGGCCATAAGAGTGGATCTACACTGCATTGCCCTTGTTCTTTGAACTTCTAATATTACTCAGATCCACTCTATCATTTTCCACGATCTTTTCATTTCAACTCCCCCCAGAGGATTTTGCTTCTGAAACAAAAGGAGCTTTTCTTAGCAGCACAACTTTTGAAATTACTGAGGCATACACAGTTCCTGGCTCCAGGCATCCTTCTTGCCCCCACACTAACCCAGCTCAGGATCAGAAGGTGAGCAGCAGGTCCTAGCAGGCAGAAGAAAGTGTGAATAATCCACAGTATTACTCTTCTCAAGTGCAAAGTACTTCTCTGACTAAAGATCCAATAGAGAGGCCAGAGAGAGGATGCACCAAAGTCTTCCTAGAAAACATCCTTTATACATGAGTGAGTGTCCACATGCATCTGTGAGTGCATAAAAGACAAGTTGAATGCTTCTTTCAGGCAAAAATAAAAGTATTTACAGTGGGAGTCGGACAGTAGCACAGTGGAAGTAGCAAAGCGTAAGGGCCAGCATAAGGATCCTGGTTCGAGCCCCCGGCTCCCCACCTGCAGGGGAGTCACTTCACAAGTGGTGAAGCAGGTCTGCAGGTGTCTCTGTTTCTTCCCCCCCTCTATCTTCCCCTCTTCTCTCCATTTCTCTCTGTCCTATCCAACAACAAAGATATCAACAACAACAATAATAATAACTACAACAACAAGGGAAAATAAAAAGGGAATAATAAATATATTTTTTTAAAACAGGTGGATGTAGGCATTTGAGGAAACATTAAAAAAAAAGTATTAAAAAAAGTATTTACTGTAATTTCTGTCTCTCTGTCACTTATTACAGCCTCTACTCTAAAATAAAAAAGTTTTCAGGGGATACAGTTAGGAAATAAGTATAGGGGAGGGAAAGAACAAGAGTTGCAGGAGGAACAGGAAAGAGTCAGGCTCTCACATTTCTCTAATTCCAAACCTGTAAAAACTTGATTGGGCTCTGGTTTAAAATTTAACTCGTCTTGGAAAATTCGGTGATTGCTTGTTTGTTGTATTACATGCCTATCAATGAGATCACAAGGGAGAATTTTGGAGATGAGAAACATTTTCAAGAAATCCTCAAGAGCTTTAGCTACATCTTTTACTTATACTGGTTACCAGTTGCTGTTTTGTTAATGTAGAGGGAAAAGCATTAAGTGTAGTGCACATCCGACGTCAAGGGAAGCAGCTCCTCTGTGTGAACAGCCATCCTGGCTTTTAATGCTAAGAACCTCCTCCTAACACACACACACACACACACGTGTCATTTTTATGTCATTTAATTTTACACTTCCTAAATCTAAGCCTGTAATTGTGAGATTTTATTAGCTTTTAGTGCTTAATAAAAATGAACTAATTGTAAAATAAGGAATCTTCCTAAAATTCCTAAACTAATATGCCATGTAAGTGTTTGAAAATGCATGTCACATCTGGTTACTGAGAGTCTCTGCACAGTGGTACTTGTTTCAGGATAATTGAGAATGCTAAATTGACATCTATCTCTCTTTTCAGGAACTGAAGTGAAAAAAATTGATGCTACAAATGTTCCTTGCACACAGCTTTCAATGTCATTTTTTAATCGATTATATGATGAAGATATAGTCCGGGACAATGGAAATATTGTTAAATGTTTAGATTCTTTCTATGATCCTTTTCTTATTTCTGATGAGTTACGAAAAGTAAGTATAGAATGTAAGTTTTTCACAGTACTATAAGGCAGAAAAGTTTACCTTGTACAGCACCAAAGCAAAAGACTCCGGGGAAGAAGAGGCTTAGGTTGTTGATGTGTCCACATGCCAGTAACCACACTGTGAATCACTAGTGTCCAGTCAAAAAAGAAAACTAACTCCTGGCCTATGTAGCTAATGCTTATTTTCCCTTTCTCACTTTTATAATCTTATATGAAATGAGTAATTGGAAGCACTACTGGGGGCCAGTGAGAAGTGCCACCTGCAACACACTTTCATACTTTATGCACCAGAGAACCCAGGTTCAAGCCTTGATATCACCATAAACCAGAGCTGGGCATTGTGCTAGTTTTTTTAAAAAAAAAAATCTTCAGGGGGGTCAGACAGTAGCGTAGCAGGTTAAGCGCATATGTAAGGATCCCAGTTCGAGCCCCGGGCTCCCCATCCTCTCTGTCTTTCCCTCCTCTGTCCATTTCTCTCTGTCCTATCCAACAACAATGACATCAATAACAACAACAAGGGCAACAAAAATGGCCTCCAGGAGCAGTGGATCCGCAGTGCCGGAACCAAGCCCCAGCAATAACCCTGGAGGCAAAAAAATTTTTTAAATTAAATAAATTAAAAAAAAAATAAAAATCTTCAGTAAGGACTGACAAGCTAGGTTGCCTGAACAGTGAGTCTGCTTTGTTATGCACGTGCCCCAGGTCTTTCACAAACCAGGCCCCGCTGCACTAGAAGCCTTTATAACTCCCCCCCCCTCCCCCTTCCTGTCTGAAAAAGTCAGCTGAGTGTTGAAGCCCCAGTGACAATCACACACACACACACACACACACACACACAAATCTATGGAGTATAAGTGTGTGTGTGTGTGTGTGTGTGTGTGTGTGTGTTGCCAGTGAGCTCTAGCCCAGGGTGAAAAGAATGTTCTTATCTCATTGTTGAGATCAAAAACCCCATTTGATTAACTAAATTACTTTTTGCTTTAGTGAGAAATGCACTGAACTTGGAATCAGAAGGCATGCGTTATTTACCTAAGTCCTGATTTACTATTTGCAAGATAATAACCTTAGGTAAATCATTTCCATATCTTGAGCCTCAAGATCTTATCTGTATAGCATGGGGATTAAATTGCCCATTCTGCTTTTCTTACTGAAATCATTGAGAAAGTGAATTAAGAAAGCTTTTAAATATATATTTCAAAAAGTCTCAAATGCTGTTGAAATGAATTGTATCATGATTATTTTAATTATTGAGAAAGTAGTTATAAAATTACTATAATTTGGGTTTTGATGTAGACATAGCTCAAAACCAGACTCTATCACTTAATAACTTCACCTCTCTACATCTTACTTTCTTGATCTTTAAAATAGGAATAATCTAAGAAGTGAGTGAGGGAATGCATTTTAAATACCTAGCAGAATTCCTGGCATTTAATAAGCTTCTGACAATATTATTAGAAAACAACTACAGTTTATTGTTGTTGTTACTGTTATTATTCTACAGTTATAAAAAGAAAGGAGATGGACCATTCTAGTACAACACAAATCCAGACAGGAACAAGCTAGAGAAGCAACGAGACCCTGGCTGGACACAAGAGTCCTATCTCTAAGAGACCTGGAGGCATCCAGCCAGTCTATACCTTGATTTCCAGAAGGACAAGGCTTTAAACAGTGTTTAGTTTGGCAAGAAAATGGAATTAACTAATTGGGAATAATCAAATTCATACAATAAAATGAAACTATAGTAGTTAGTTTGCTGTTAAGGGTATGAATGCATATGATACGATATAATACAAAACTGTATAGTATGGATCGATTAGTAATTCCTACTTCTTTTCACTCAGCACTGGAAATGAACACTCACAGAGTGTCTGAGCTAGTCTGAGTTTCCCCCTACTTTTGAGCACCGCTAATGTCCGCTCTGCTTTCTGTCACTGAGCTGTGATCCCTGATAGCACACTGAGCTCTTTGTTTTAAAGGAGGATTTGCTTCCCACCAAACACTCTGCAGCACTGTCTGCAGCTGCTTGTCTTATTTATTGCCAGACCTCGCACCCCTGTGCTGGCAGTGCTGTAACCCGTCTTTTTCTGGTAGTTGTCAGCATGTTTTGCTCTTGTGTCCTTTACCACTTTGTGACAACAAGGAGGATTTTTTAACCTTGGTTCCCCCCCACTCCCACTGTGCAGCAATAGGCTGCACACTGAAGGAGGTGAATGCCTGACACTGGCCTCCTCCCTCACTGCTTGGGGGCCTTCTGCCTCAGGCTGCTGGGCCAGGCTCCCTGGCTGAACAGACCTGTGTACAAATGGAGACAGAGAGGAGTCATAGTCACAGTTTAACATTCAGTCCAAACATTTTTCTAGTTATTGTAATTTAAATGGGAGTGCTCATGGAAGGAATGTGTTAACTTCATTTCTAAGGACTGTTGTCACCCTTGTATTAAGCCAGACCTTTAGGTAACTGAGAACCTGGCCATCTAACACATCGGTTCTCCCCACCAGGCTTATTACTGAGTCTTGGTGCCTGCATGACTCCACCATAGCCAGTGATTTTTTTTTTGAGAGAGAGAGAGCCAGACAGTTGCTGCACTGCTCCACTACTTAAAAGACTTACGTCCCTGTGGGGGACACAGAACTTGAAACTGGGTTCTTGTGCATGCTAATGTGTCCTCTCTACTAGGCAAGCCACAGCCTGGCCCCTCTAGCACATCGTTTCTTTTTTCTTTTTTAAATATTTAATATTTTTATTAGTCATTTAATATATATTAACTGGTAAAATTGTAAGATAACAGAGACATATAATTCCACACTGTTCCCACCACCAGAGTTATGTTCCCTTCCCCCAAGGTCACAGATATGTGTTGACTGTTATCTCTGTAACTATCAATATTCATATATATTTACTCATTTTTATTTCCTATGGTCTTGTCCTCTCTCTCTCTCATTTGCCTCCAAGGTTATTGCTAGGGCTGGTTGCTTGCGCTACGAATCCACTGCTTTTGTGGCCAGTTGTTGTTTTTGTTGTTGTTGTTTGTTTTTTGTTGTTGTTGTTTTTTTGGATAGGACAGAGAGAAATTGAGAGATGGGGAAGATAGGGAGAGAGAAAGATACCTGCAGACCTGCTTCACTACTTGTGAAGCGACCCCCTGCAGGTGGGAAGCTTACGCCAACCCCCATCACATGATTTTTTAACAGAGAGAGTGGGAGGTGGGCAAGTGTTGTTGGCACACCCCAGGAATGGCCACTGAAGTGCTTCCTCTGCATATGTCAGTAGCTTTGACTTCCATCAAATGACAACAGGTGAACTGCTGATGGACAACACCATCAAGTTTACCATGTTTTAAAATGTCTCACTTTGAAAAATGCCTCGAATATAATGGCTCTGTGATGAATTTCATTTGAGATGGAGGTAAAGGAAAGGTTAACTTGAGCCTATTTCCTTAACTAAGTGCATGTGTGACACTAGACTGCTGGCGCTGTAGACGCGGCTCATATTTCCTCCTCTAACTAACTGTATGGTAGTATTAAGTGCCATACTTTTATAGTAGCTTTCATAGTTTTTCTTCACCTAGAGGTGTTTTGTTTTTGTCTTACTTTTTCTGACAGTGGAGTTATTGCTGGGTCTCGGTATTAACACCTCGGCACCATTCCCAGTGGTATTATCTTGGTAGAATGTCAAACAAAGAGAGATAGAGAGGAAGAGATAGATACCTGCAGCACCACTTCTCTGCTCCTGAAGCTTCTCCTTTGCAGGTGGAAACCGGGGCAGTGAGCCCGGGTCCTTATGCGTGGTGACATGTATTCTCTACCAGCTGTACCGCCTAGCCCCCACTTAGAGTTCCTTATGTTTATTTTCTCTTCCCATTTTATTTATTAAGCATAGTTTATCTCTTTATCATTTTAATTATATTGTATCTATTTTATTAGATATTCCATAGATTTAGGATAGGTGGGGTATAAACAATTCATATCCATCACAGCCAACAAATTAGCCAGTTGTCCGTAAGGATATGTGAGAATCTTCCCTATCAGACCTAGTCAAACTTTTCTGAAAGAGGTAACAAGGTCTCAAGAGCCCAAGTCATTGCAGATGACTGACCTGAGTGACCTCTTTGGGGCAGAGCAGGACAAGGAAGCGTGATGATGAGTTTCCCGGATTGATGTCAGCGGAATAGCTGTGGAAGGGAGGGAAATGGCAACCATGCAGCTCCAGAAGGCTCGGGAAGCGGTCATTGTGTCTAGCCTCTGGATAGAAGCAAAAGCTAGTGCCCTTCTGGGGTGGAGAAGTTTTCTCTGTTCTTTCATGCACACATTGTTTATACGGAACACTTACTGCGACTAAACACTAAGGTTGAGGACCAGGCTGTGTCGCACCTGGTTGAGCACTCTGTTACCATGCACAAGGACCCAGGCGGGGGGAGCTCTGCAAGGGGGAAGCCTATCTGCAGGAATCTCTCTCTCTCTCTCTCTCTCTCTCTCTCTCCTTTATTGCTCTCTCCCCTCTCAATTTCATTTCACTACCCTATCAAATAAAAATAGAAAGAAATAAAAGGAAAAAATGACTACCAGGGGCAGTGGATACATAGTGCAGTTATCAAGCCCCAGAAACAACACTAGTGGGGGAAAAAAAACCCAAGATTAAGGTTGCAGTAAAACAATTACTAGAGATAAGCACTAGAGCAAAGGAATAAAACAGTAGAAGGAAAAACAGATAGTTTCTATCATTGGCCACCTAATGATAAAATGGAAGGAAGGAGGGAGTTGGGCAGTAGCCAGCGGGTTAAGCACATGTGTCGCAAGGATCCCGGTTCAAGCCCCGGCTCCCCACCTGCAGGGGGGTCGCTTCACAGGCAGTGAAGCAGGTCTGCAGGTGTCTATCTTTCTCTCCCCCTCTCTGTCTCCCCCTCCTCTCTCCATTTCTCTCTGTCCTATCCAACAATGACAACATCAACAACAATGACAACTACAACAATAAACAAAAGGGAAAAATAAATATAAAAAAACATTAAAATAGAAGGAAGAAAGGAAACCTAGTGAAAGTCCCACAGAGCACTTCGGTGACTTCAAAATTGGTCCTTAAAATGCATAAATTGAAAGTTGTGACAGAAATTAGAACCTTGAATTCTATTATACTCAGATGTTTGTGTGTGTGTGTGTGTGTTTTTTTTACCATCTTTCACAGGTTTTGCTAGAGGAAGACTCAGAAAAATATGAAATATTCAGCCAACCAGATAGAGAAGAATTCCTGTTTTGTCTTTTTAAACATCTTTGCCTTGGTGGTGCTCTTTGTCAGTATGAGGATGTACTTACTCCATATCTAGAAACCACAAAGCTTATCTATAAGGATCTAGTGAGGTAAAGTGATGCTTAGTTATCGAATGGAAATTTGGTTAATAGAATATTTGTTGGGCTGTGCTGGGGACTGGTCATAGTGTTAAAACCAAAGTGTCTAAAAGAAATCTACCACTTTGATTCACTTCTCACAGCCTCTTTCAGGCTGGATTTCTCTACCTCGGCCCTTTTCCTTTCCCTCTGTCCTTTTGCTGTCATTCAGACCTGTAACCTACTCAGTCCCCTCATAATAAGCATTACTTCCCAGATCTCCTTTTACCTCAGTCTTCTTTTTAAAGTCTCCAGTGAGCATAAGCTCCTTTGGAATGTTTAAATTTGCTTGACTAGTAGCAGAAGAAGCATTATGTCTGTTCTGAAGAGGTGGAGGAATCTTCACCTAGGTGAAATTTACCTTTACAAATTAATCCCAAGTTGTATAGTCTTCTTTCCTTTTTGAAGATCAAATGATGAAAACTTTACAAATTTTATTCATAACATATATGCATATATATTAAATATGTTTATTTATTAACTTAAGAGAGAAGGGCAGAGAGAACCAGAGTAACATTCTGGTACATGCAATGCCAGTGCTCAAACTCAGGACCTCATTTTTGAAAAATATTTTTTGTTTGTTTTATTTCATCAGGGAGAAATATCAAAAGATAGAGAGGTAGAGGCCAGAGCATGGCTCACCGATAGGGTTAGGGATTGAACATGGTGATTTGAAGCCTCAGGTATGAAAGGTTTTTTATTTATTTGTTTTGTTTTGCCATTAAGTTGTCTTCTGCACCAGAGTTCTAGCCACTATGTTACCTCCCATACTTCTAGTTAAACTGAAGTACACATTATCTGGTTGAATTTTTTAAAAACATTTACTCTTTAAAAAAAAAAACTTACTTGTTAGAGATAGGCAGAAATTGAGACAGAAGTGGGAAATAGAGAGAGAGAGAGAAACAGAGAGATAGCTGGAGCCCTGCTTCACCACTTGTGAAGCTTTTCCCCTACAGGTGTGGACCCGGGGCTTGAACCTGGGTCCTTGTGCATTGTGATATGTGCGCTCAACCACCTGGCCCTTGGTTAGATTTTTGAATGATGAAGGCATGGGCTCATTTTTATAGGCAAAGGGGATAAAACAAGAGAAAGCAAAGAGTCCCAGAGTTTCATTGTAACATTTAGACAAACAACAGAAGCAATTTCCCATTGACATCTATTTTTTGCTTTTATTTTTATTGCCACCATAGTTGTTGCAGGGGCATAATGCCTGCATTATGAATCGACCACTTCTGACACCCACTTTTCCTTTTTTTTTTTAAGATTTTTAAAATATTTATTTATTTATTCTCTTTTGTTGCCCTTGTTGTTTTATTGTTGTAGTTACTATTGCTGTTGTTATTGATGTCGTTATTGTTGGATAGGACAGAGAGAAATGGAGAGAGGAGGGGAAGACAGAGAGAGGGGAAGAGAAAGACAGACACCTGCAGACCTGCTTCACCGCTTGTGAAGCGACTCCCCTGCAGGTGGGGAGCCGGGGGCTCGAACTGGGATCCTTATGCCAGTCTTTGAGCTTTGCGACACCTGCGCTTAACCCACTGCGCTACCGCTGGACTCCTTTCCTTTTTTTTTTTTTTTAATTTCCCTTCTATTTAATTGGATAGGACAGAGAAATTGAGAGAGGAGGGGGAGATAGAGAAGGAGAGAAAAAGGGAGTTGGGCAGTAGCACAGTGAGTTAAGCGCACTTGGCTCAAAATGCAAGGACTGGCTTACAGATCCTGGTTCGAGCTCCCGGCTCCCCACTTGCAGGAGAGTCGCTTCATAAGCGGTAAAGCAAGTCTGCAGGTGTCTATCTTCCTCTCCCCCCTCTGTCTCCCTTCCTCTCTTGATTTCTTTCTGTCCTGACAACAGCAATGACAACAATACTAATAAAAACAATAGCAAGGGTAACAACAAGGGCAACAAAATGGGGTAAATGGAGGAGTGGATCTCCAGGAGCGGTGGATTCGTAGTGCAGGCATCCAGCCCCAGCAGTAACCATGGAGGCAAAAAATAAATAAATAAAAAGAAAGAAAGAAAGAAGAAGAAGAAGGAGAGAGAAAGATAGACACCTGCAGACCTGCTTTACCACTTGTGAAGTGCCCCCTGCAGGTGGGGAGCCGGGCTCAAACCCAGGTCCTGGTGCATGGTAATAATGTGTGTTTAACGGGTACTTAAACTCCTCCCCACTATCCTCTTGTTTGTCTACACCTCAATTAAATTCATACCATGTGTCATGTAACCTACACAACAAACTGCATGATTTATTTTATTTTATTTATCTCAGTTTTAAAAAAGATGCTATTTATTTCATATGACAGAGAGAAAGAAGCCAGAGCACCGTTCTGGTACATGCAATGCTGGGAACAGAATCAGCGGCATCAGCCATGAAAGTCCTGTGCTTTACCAGTTCAGGTATTTCTATAGCCTGATGTGGATCAAAAAAAAAAAAAAAAAATCTGGGGCCAGCTGGTAGCACAGCGGATTAAGTACATATGGCGCAAAGAGCAAGGACCAGAGTAAGGATCCTGGTTCCAGTCCTCAACTCTCTACCTGCAGGGGGTTTGTTTTACAAGTGGTGAAGCAGGGGTTGATAGCATAATGGTTATGCAAATAGACTCTCAAGCCTGAGGCTCCGTCAAGTCCCAGGTTCAATCCCCCACACCACCATAAGCCAGAGCTGAGCAGTGCTCTGGTAAAAAACAAAACAAACAAACAAAAAAACAAGTGGTGAAGCAGGTCTGCAGGTGTCTGTCTTTTTCTCACCCTCTCTGTCTCCCCCCTCTTTTGATTTCTCTTTGTCCGATCCAACAACAACAACAACAGCAATGGCAACAATAAAAATAACAACAGGAAGGACAACAAAATCGGAAAAATGGCCTCCAGGAGCAGTGGTTTCATAGTGCAGGCACTGAGGCCCAGCAATAACCTTGGAGGCAAAAAAAAAACAAAACAAAACTATAATCTGTTGTTAATGAAAAAATCTTTGCCACTATGCAAAGATTTTTGAAAGAAATATGTTAGACACTGGGTTATAGAAAAAGTGTATATATACACCTATATTAAACATAGCCCATATTTATTATTTGAAGTTTACAAAAGCTTATAAAGCTGCTTCTATCACTCCCTGTAAATGCATCTATATTTATGGTAGACACGCACATGCATACACACCACTGCCACATCATCCGCCACATGAAGCTGTAGAATTCCCCACTAGTTATGCTATGAAACATATCTGAAAGAGAACTAACTTTAGAACCTGAATGTTTAAGAAATTACTGTTTGTTTGTTTCGCACCAACATTCCTCTCTCTGGAGTCTTCTAAAAATGTAGGGGAAAAGTATGACTTGGCAGCTTCCTCCTGTAAATCTGTCTGCTCCATGTGGAGAGTATTTCCCACCTCCCTGTTCCCCTTTCTCTCTAACCTTCACCCACTGTTTTGTTAATAAATCTTTTCCACTTGGGGTGGGGGAAGAAAAAAAGAATGAGGGAGAGAAAGAAGGGAGGGGCAAAGGAAGGAATGAAAGGAGGGAGGGAGAGAGAAGGGAGTATGACTCAGACTAATGTTCACTTATACAATAAATAGCCAAAATTCATAACATCTTACAGAAAGATTAGGACTCAGTGTTCACGGAGTTGCTTAGTCAGCAACCAATTGACCTGTACCCTGCTCTAAGAGACTGCAGGAGAAGGACATCAGACAGTCCTTGTTATTCAAGATATTATATACTAACAAATTAATTGCTAGCAAAGCAACTGTGTAAGATCTTCTTTATACCTTATTACATATGAGAGAGTTCACACAAGGCAGAGGAGAGACGAGAGAAGCCAGAGCACCACTGTGAGACGTGTTGAGGATGGAACCTGGAACCTCGGGTTTGAAAGTCCAAGGTTCTACCAGCCAAGCCATTTCCCCAGCCGCTGTTTAAGATCTTCTATAACTGTTATATATAAACAAATAATCCATTATTTATAGGCAGATGTTCACAGGATTTTGTTTTATGTTGTTTGTTTTTTCAACCAGAGTACTGCTCAGCTCTGACTGATGGTGGTGCCAGGCATTGAATTTGGGACCTTTGGATAGGGGAGGTTGAGCACGCTATAACCCAAAAAGGGGTCTTATATCATGCCCAGTTTTCATATGAGAAAGTTGAGATTCAGGGGCCAGGTGGTGAAACACCTGGTTAAGCGTTCACATTACAGTGCATAGGTTCAAGTCCCTGGTCCCCACATGCAGGGGGAAAGCGTCACAAGTGGTGAAGCAGGGCTGCAGGTATCTCCCTCTTCCCTCTCTCCCCCTCTCCTCTCAGTTTCTCTCTGTCTATATACAATAATAAATAAATAAAAATAGGGGCTCAGACAGTGGCGCCCCAGGTTAAGCACACACAGTATGAAGCGCAAGGACTGGCGCAAGGATCCAGGTTTGAGCCCTGGCAACCTACCTGCAGGGAAGCAGTGAAGCAGGTCTGCAGGTGTCTGTCTTTCTCTCCCTCTCTCTGTATTCCCCTCCTCTCTCAATTTCTCTCTGTCTTATCTAACAACAATAACAGCAACAACAACAACAATGGAAAAAATGGCCCCAGGAGCAGTGGATTCATAGTATAGGCACTGAGCCCCAGGAATAACCCTGGGGCAAAATAAATAAATAAGTTTAAGAAGAAAAAAAGAAAGTTGAGATTCAGAAAGATTAATCTTGCCCAAAATGAATGAACAAATCAGTAGCAGAATTGGCATTTCTGTTTAGGTGCATTTACTTGTTTTTTATTTGTTTGCCACCAGGGTTATTGCTGGAGCTTTTTGCCTACACAACTCTCCACCATTCTCAGAAGCCATTTAAAGAAAACAAATTTTTTAAAGAATTTATTTATTTATTTATTTATTCATGAGAAAGACAGGCAGAGAGAGAGAAAGAACCAGAAATCACTCTGGTGCATGTGCTGCCAGGGATTGAACTCAGGACCACATGGTTGTGAATCCAATGCTTTAAAATTTTTAAAAAATATTTATTTATTTGTATTTATTCCCTTTTGTTGCCCTTGTTTTTTTTTATTGTTGTAGTTATTGTTGTTGTTGTTGTTGTTGATGTCGTTGTATAGGACAGAGAGAAATAGAGAGAGGAGGGGAAGACAGAGAGGGGGAGAGAAAGATAGACACCTGCAGACCTGCTTCACTGCCTATGAAGCGACTCCCCTGCAGGCGGGGAGCCGGGGGCTCGAACTGGGATCCTTACTCTCTTCCTTATGCTTTGTACCATGTGTGCTTAATCCGCTGTGCTACTGCCCGACTCCCCTGAATCCAATGCTTTATCGCGCCACCTCCCAGACCACTAAAAATTATTTTATTTATTAATTTATTATATAGAGAAAGAGGAATTAACAGGGAAGGGAAAGATAGAGAGGGAAAAAGGGGGGTCGGGCAGTGGTACACCAGGTTAAACACACATAGTATGAAGCACAAGGACCCGCTCAAGGATCCAGGTCCAAGCCCCAGGCTGCCCATCAGCAGGGAGGCCACTTCACAAGTGGGAAAGCAGGGCTACTGTCTTTCTGTCTCTCACCTTCTCTATCTTCCCTTCTCCTCTCAATTTCTTTCTGTCTTATCCAAAAGAAAAAAAATCAAAAACATGGAAAAAGACACCTGCAGCCCTGCTTCACCACTTGTGAAGCTTTCCCCCTACAGGTGGGGACCAGGAGGCTGGAACCCAGGGCCTTGGATGTAGTAACACATACATTTAACTCTGTGCACCACGACTCAATCTCCGCAGCAGCCATTTTTTATTTTATTTTATTTAAATTTATATTTATTTTCCCTGTTGTTGCCCTTGTCTTTTTTTTAATATTTATTTATTCCCTTTTGTTGCCCTTGTTGTTTTATTGTAGTTATTATTGTTGTTGTCATTGTTGGATAGGACAGAGAGAAATGGAGAGAGGAGGGGAAGACAAAGAAGGGGAGAGAAAGATAGACACCTGCAGACCTGCTTCACCGCTTGTGAAGCGACTCCCCCTGAAGATGGGGAGCTGGGGGCTTGAACCAGGATCCTTTTGCCAGTCCTTGCACTTTGCACCACGTTCGTTTAAACCGTTGCGCTACCGCCTGACTACTGCCCTTATTTTTTTTCCCTTTTTTCTTTATTTCCTTTTTTTTGCCCTTGTTGTTTTGTTGTTGTAGTTATTATTGATGTTGTTGTTGTTAGATAGGACAAAGAGAGAAATAGAGAGAGGAAGGGAAGACAGAGAGGGAGAGAGGAAGGGAAGACAGAGAGGGAGAGAGAAAGATAGACACCTGCAGAACTGCTTCACCGCCTGTGAAGTGACTCCCCTGCAGGTGGGGAGCCAGGGGCTTGAACTGGGATCCTTATGCCTGTCCTTTCGCTTAGCGCCACCTGCACTTTTTTTTTAATTTATAAAAAGGAAACATTTTTTATTGTTGTTGTAGTTAATGTCATCGTTGTTAGATAGAACAGAGAGAAATGGAGAGAGGAGGGGAAGACAGAGAGGGGGAGGGAAAGATAGACACCTGCAGACCTGCTTCACCACCTGTGAAGCGACTCCCCTGCAGGTGGGAAGCCAGAGGCTCGAACCGGGATCCTTCTGCGGGTCCTTGCGTTTTACGCCACATCTACTTTTTCAATCACTATCTCCACCCTGGAAGCCATCATCATCTGAATCTCAGATCAATTTCACACCTTCTAAGTGTGAAATTTGGTGTTCTGCTGTTTCAGTTCAAAACCTTACCCCATCCTTTGCAAATCACACTAAATACTAGTAGAGACTAGTTTTGGGCCTTGATATAGCTAAGTAGATCTGCAAAAGACTTTCGTGCCTGAGATTCCGAAGTTCCCACCTTCAGCCCCAGCACCGCCATAAGCCAGAGCTAAGCCATGCTCTGGCAACTAGTCTTTTGTATATGTTATGCCAGTGCTTGTTCTATTTCAAATGCACTCTTTTTTTCTCCTCTATTACAGTGTTCGAAAAATTCCTCAAACCAAGAAAATACAAATTACCTCTTCTGTCTTTAAAGTTACAGCATATGTAAGTGTTCAGGGGAAATTTATAATCAACCAGTCTAATGACTTCTTATTAAGGTTCTAACAGTCAGAAATAGCAAGTAGGATGATGTTATGCCTTGGAGAAGGATGAAATTTAGTTTTCTGTTAAAATTGAAAGTTGATCAAATATGCTTTCATTTGGAAAATGGGATGAACTACACCCCCTTTCCTATCTCTTGTCTGTCTTTGGTAATTGTCCTTATAGGTAGAGCTAAGTCTGCCTCAGCGTTCAGTCTCCACTATGTCAAGTAATAAACTATATGATGAGTAAGGATGGCATAAATACCTCTGTTCTGTATTATAGAATTTAATACTTAAATTTTATGTTATACAAAAATTGACACATATAAAGCATTTTCTAAGTATTTTTTTGTTAAATCACGTCACAAAGATTTATTGCCTTTCTACAGTGACTATTAACTCTGCTACTGTGATGGGCTACAGTGATAAATAAAAGAAACAACCCTTATCTTCATAATAATTGACTGTGATCTAAAAAGCGAAGATAGAAGAAAATGGCAAAATAGAGATGTTTTCTTTTAAAAAATATTTGTATTTATGTATTTGGATGGAGACTGGGAGAAATTGAAAGGGAAAGGGAAGGTAGAGGTAGAGAGAGCTAGACCCCTACAGCTTGAACCTATATCCTTGTGTGTGGTAATGTGTGTGCTCAACCAGGTACACTACCATCTGGCCCTGAAATGGTTTCATTTCATAAATGTTAATATTAGTATTTTAAATGCATTTTTTTTAAAGATGGCGGTTTCCTTTGGACTTTTTTTTTTTTTTTTTTTTTAACCAGAGCACTGCTTAGCTCTAGCTTATGGTTGTGCAGGGTATTCAACCTGGGACTCTGTAGCCTCAGGCACAAGAGTCTCTTTGCATAACCATTATGCTGTCTACCCTCTGCCCTAAAGATTTTTTTTTTAAACAAGATTATGCATGCTTACATAGTGTGGATATATTGCTGGCATGGTAAACTCTGCTATCATTACATGTTTTAAAATATTACTTAACTGTCAGTTGTTTTGTCTGAGATTTTATATATGTTGTGAGACCTTTTAATAGACCTTTAGATATATATGCTTTAGTTAAATAAGTTGCTTATTACTTACATGCAGTCACAGACTGAATAACAGAAATTAATCTTTTTCAGGATTCTGTTGGTGTGTGCTACCCTTCCACAAAGAGTCATACACAGACGTTTTCTTACTTTATTGTGGATCCTATCAGACGTCATGTTCATGTTTTGTACCACTGCTATGGTGTGGGGGACATGTCTTAATAGTGTTTTTGCAGGTTGTTCATATTTACTGTTACCTGTTTTTTTTTTTTGTTTTTTTTTTATATTACTACTGATTTAGATCTTCATATCTACATTTATTTTGCAAGTTAACTCAAGTAAAATGTTAACATTCATAGAACAGAGGATATCAGACACCAATATGGCTTACTTTAAATGAATTTAGAACACTAAATTCAAGAGTCAAATTCTAAGTGGGCAGATAGCATAATGGTTATAAAAAAGACATTCATGCCTGAGGTTCTAAATTCTCAGGGTCAGTGCCGCACTCTACCTTAAGCCAGAGCACAGTAGTGTTCTAAGAAAAAGAAAAAAAAAGTCAGAATTAAATCCTGTCCTAAACATACTCTATACCAGTACAGTTGTATTTTTATAGAAAGCTACAGAGAACTAAAAATCTAATTCATATTACACTAAGATTCAAGTGAGTCCCTATCCCCATTTTTCCATGTATTTTAGTTTATAAGCTAATTCATTCTGGATTAATATTGTAACAGAAAGCTAAACATCTCTATCAGTGTTTAATATGAGTTTTTAAAGTTGATTTTCATTTAATTACCATTCTTCATTGCATAAAGATTTACACCTCTATATAAAAGAACTGTAGAAAAACAGTTCTTTGCTTCATTTGTTCCACTTAAAGCCCACAATAAAAAATAATGTTCTGAACATAATTGTAAATGGTTATCACATAATACACTAAAAGCAAGACTGTAGCTGCTTCTTAGCAAAGAAAGAGCTCAATGTCCACAGAGTTGTCCAAATGCTGTTATGTTGGCAAAAGAGTAAAAAAAACAAAGCAAAACAGGTTTTCTCAGTACTGCCCCTTTATTAGATTCATAGGATGAACTTAAAGCTTTTCTAAGGGAAAAAGCAGTGGACATAAATCCCAGAGGCAATGAAGAGTCTACCAGGAATGTTGGGACTGAAGAGTGGTAAGTTGGGAATATCTTGTTTCTGTTTTGTAGGGATAAGGATAAAAATGATTGTATTTGAACCTGCAGATATATCTGGAAGGCAGCTAGCCATTTAGAGATAGAACTCGGAGAGCCTGTCTTACTCCTAGTACCTACCTACCACAGTGCCTTGGCACAATAAATATCTACTGGATGAATGCTTTCAAGATATGTTCATAATATCTCTCCATGGCTTTAAAAGTCATATGACTGATGTTTCTCCCTCTCTCCGTTCAGCACCACCTGAGACCAGGCCTCACCGCGGTGCGGCCATCACATTAAAGTCTCATCTCGGAAAAAAAAAAAAAAAAAAAAAAAAAAGTCATATGAGGGAGTCGGGCGGTAGCGCAGCGGGTTAAGCGTGCTTGGTTCCAGCCCTCGGCTGGCTGCCCACCTGCATGGGAGTCGCTTCACAGGCGGTGAAGCAGTTCTGTAGGTGTCTTGTCTTTCTCTCCCCCTCTCTGTCTTCCCCTCCTCTCTCCATTTCTCTCTGTCCTATCCAACGACGACATCAACAACAACAATAATAACCACAACAATAAAACAACAAGGGCAACAAAAGGGAATACATAAATAAATATTTTTTAAAAAAGTCATGTGGAACATAAAACCAAGAACTAAAATGTTCACCCGCCACCATCAGCCTTGCTGCTCCCCTGAGGAGTCCCAACAACCTGCGGATTGATTGTGTTAGTTTGATAGTGTGAGTGGAGCTTTTAAGATTGATTTCTTAGTGTCTTTCAGGTATGCAATCCAATATCATTATAGTTCCCATGTTACATATTACACCACATAACTTTTTTGGTGTCTGTTTTTATTTGTTATTCTTAATTTTTTTTTTTTTTCGTTTTTGGCCATGACTTTTTTTTTTTTTTTAACTGGAAGCTTGCTCCTTTTGACCCCCTTCAGCCATCTTACCTAACGTCCCTCTCCACTCCTGGCAACCAACAGTGTTTTCTTTGCAGCCCTGAGCTGGAGGCTGGTGGGTGGTGGCATTTGCTTCCTTTTTTGTATATTCCACATAGAAATGAGATCATATGCTATTTATATTTCTCTGACTTATTTCACTTAGCATGATACTTTCAACTTCCATCCATGTTCTCAGAAATGCCGAGATTTCCTTTTTTTTTTTTTTTTTTTCCCTCCAGGGTTATTGCTGGGCTCGGTGCTTGCACCATGAATCCACCGCTCCTGGAGGCCATTTTTTCCCCCTTTTGTTGCCCTTGTTGTTGTAACCTCGTTGTGGTTATTATTATTGCCATTGTTGATGTCGTTCGTGTTCATTGTTGGATAGGACAGAGAGAAATGGAGAGAGGAGGGGAAGACAGAGAGGGAGAGAGAAAGACAGACACCTGCAGACCTGCTTCACCGCCTGTGAAGCGACTCCCCTGCAGGTGGGGAGCTGGAGGCTTGAACCAGGGTCCTGGTCGGTCCTTGCACTGCGCCACATGCGCTCAACTCACTGCGCCACCGCCCAACCCCCTTGCTTTTGTTTTATGGCTGAATAACATTCCATTGTACATATGCATCACTTTCTTTCTCCATTTATCGAGGGATAGACAGTAAATTTTAAATTGTTTCTAACTCTTAGTTATTGTAAATAATTCTGCAGTGAAGATTAGAATTCATGTTGATGTATCTTGTCAAATTTGTGTTTTCAATTTATTAGGATAAATATCTGGAAGTAAGGAGTCGGGTGGTAGCGTAGCGGGTTAAGCGCAGGTGTTGCAAAACGCAAAGATGGGCAGAAGGATCCCGGTTCAAGCCACTGGCTCCCCATCTGCAGGGGAGTCACTTCACAAGTGGTGAAGCAGGTCTGCAGGTGTCTATCTTTCTTTCCCCCTCTATGTTTTCCCCTCTTCTCTATGATATCCAACAACAACAACATCAATAATAACTATAACAATAAACTAACAAGGGCAACAAAAGAGAATAAATGTTTTTTAAAATCTTAAAAAAAAAATCTGGAAGTAGAATTGTTGGATCATATATAGTTGTGTTTTTTTAAGAACCTCTGTACTGTTTTCATAATGACTATATATATGCAGATACACGCATATATGTGTATGTATGTCTTGTATATACTATACATGCTATGTATGTTTACTTCTGTGTCTATATCTGTTGCCAAACTCATAACTTAAGTGTTGTTTTCTTTTGGATCAGAATTGCTCTTCTACATATTGTATCATTAAAACTGACTAAATAGAATAAGAGGGGATGAGAACACATAAGCTTTCTTCTTTCTTTGTGCCCCTGGAGATTCAGAGGTCCTGGGCTTGGTATTTCTGTGACAGCATTTTGCACACGTAGGGCTATTTGCTCAACTATTTGTAATGATTTCTTTAACGTCTGTTGAAATCAGGAACTGTATATTCCCAAGGCTGAGAGCCATGCCTGACACTCAGTGTCTGTTCTCTGACTGAGTCTACTTGACGGAGGGAAGCCGGTCCTGAAAGTGAACAGAGGTGTGCAGAGTGAGATGGTGGGGCCAGGTGAGTGACGCAGGAGTGCAGTCGTTGTCCTGGCTGTTCTCACACCCCCCTGGAGAGCTCTTGAGTGCTATTACAACCTAAACTTAGTTGTATTATGTGGGCTGAGCTCTATAGCCAGGAAGCTGCTTTGAAAGAGCAAGTGATCAACCAAGAGTATAGGGACTTTCTAGACTGAGACATGGTCATGGTGACAGGTGACAGCAAAATGGTTTCCTGGAACTGGAGAGAATTCTTCAGAAGTTCTGATGGCTCCTTCAGGAAAAGAAACTCAGAACTGTAATGTGGGCATCAGAAAGAGGGATTTAGGCTGAAGACTGGAGAACTTAACAATTTAGGTCATATGAGGAAAAAGTAAATGCAGAGGCACACAGGCACAAGGTGATTTGGAGGGGCTTGATGCATGTGCATCACTGGAACTGAAGGAATCTGTCCTGGATTGCTGGGCACCAACACAGGAAAGACAGAATAATGGGATCCACACACTGGGGCTGTGGGTGCAAGTCTAGGAAATTTAAACCTCCTAAGTATGTGTTATATTGCAGTCATTAAAGGCTTTTGAGCAGGGAAATAGTCTCATGAAAGTGATTTTCTGTACAAACGAGTCTGGCAGTGATGGATTAGGGTGAAGAAAGTCCAAAGATCAAATAGAAGATTATAGTAGTTTTCAAAGCATAGCATTAACTGGTCCAAGTAAGTATCAATGGAAATGTCTCTGGGAAGCATAAAGTATGAAACCATGGAATGCTCATTAGAAAAGAATTAAATATGGCTCCAACCAAGACCAGCTACTGAGTGAATTATGAAGTATCTGGTATTTGAGGTACTAAAGATGAGGAAGTGGGAACTGTGGTAGGAAGCTGTGGTCTGAGAGGGGAAATCCCTCATCTGGCATGCCATTTTTGTCTCTACCTACCCTCGGCCAACCTTAGTCCTTACAACACTGAAGACCTATGTCGGACATTTCTAAAAACTGACCAGAGACTTCCTAGGGAAACTGTTGATCCTAAAGGTTTCTCAGCCTGCCATTAATCTTCAGCATGTAGTAAGAACTAGTAGTTTTTATTTGTGAGGACATAAAGTCAATCTTTCACAAGTGTCTGTTAGTTCCTGACTATATGCTGAAGACCTTTGAGGCAGATGTAGCAGAGACCAAGACAGACACATTTTTCACTGCTACAGCTTATATTTTGATAGCTATGTCAGAAGGTCAGTACAATGAAATACAAATACCCAGTTACTTAAGAAGAAACTAAGTTTTTTATTAATTAATTCCCTTTTGTTGCCCTTGTTGTTTTATTGTTGTAGTTACTGATGTCGTTGTTGTTGGATATGACAGAGAGAAATCTAATAATAACCACAACGATAAAAAAAACAAACAACCAGGGCAACAAAAGGGGGGAAAAAAAAGGACAGAGAGAAATGGAGAGAGGAGAAGACAGAGAGGGAGAGGGAGAGAGAAAGATAGACACCTGGAGACCTGCTTCACAGACTATAAAGCGACTCCCCTGCAGGTGGGGAGCCAGGGGCTTGAACCAGGATCCTTACACTGGTCCTTGCGCTTTGTGCCACTTGCGCTTAACCCACTGTGCTACCGCCGGACTCCCAAACTTAAAGTTTTTATTTATATTTATTTATTTATTTATTTATTTATTCCCTTTTGTTGCCCTTGCTGTTTTTTTGTTGTTGTAGTTATTATTGTTGTCATTGTTGGATAGGACAGAGAGAAATGGAGGGGGGCGGACAGAGAGGGGGAGAGGAAGACAGACACCTGCAGACCTGCTTCACCACCTGTGAAGCGACTCCACTGCAGGTGGGGAGCTGGGGGCTTGAACCGGGATCCTTACGTTGGTCCTTGTGCTTTGCCAAAACTTAAAGGTTTATTAGGGACACAACACACTCAAAAAGTCTTTTTTAAATTTGATGCATATGAAATGGCGTTTATTATTTTAATTATTTTTTTAAGTGGTAGAGTATTATTTTGTCTATTTCCTTGAAAATAAAATGAATATTGACTTCAATGGCACCTTCCAGGATTAGAAGTCACTAAGACTATACTTTCTGGGATCGCTTCTATACTTCATTTCTAGAAGTCACTGTTCTGTTCTGTTCTCTACTTAAAAGAAGAAAAAGGAAGAATAGGTAAGAACAAAAGAAATAATAAAAGGGAAGCATACTGTCAGTGACAGTAAGAACTGTACTAATTAGCACTAAGCGCTGTCCTTAGTGCCACCATTAACTGTGTCCAGCTGGCAGACTCTAGCCTCAGCTCCACCTGATAGCCTCACATTAGCCTGCAATCGCCTGACTTGGCACTTGGGTGAAAGTGCATTGGCAAAGGCAGACCAGACTGGGTTGAAGTAAGATTAAAACTTAACCTTTCCATTTTTTTTCTTTTTCTTCTTTCTTTCTCTGAAGAGAAAAATAAGCCATTGGACTTTAGCAAACACTAAAAGACTTTATATTAAACTTCTTACTTTTTGAGTAACTAGGATGATATGTCCAAGAAATAGTAAGATGGAAAATACTTATTACAGTATAAATTGACTTTTACTTAAAGTTTTAATACTTATTTATTACTAGCCCATTGGAATATCATATCTGTATGATTACATTGCTAGTGCTGGACTTTTAATTTTATCATATGTATTATTGTTTACTATTAATTTTTATTAGATTACTACTCAGCTTTGGCTAGTGGTGGCAAAGGGAATTGAACCTGGGACTTTGGAGTCCTTAGACATGAAAGTCATTTTACAGAGCTACTCTGCTATCTTCCCCCCTTTTTTTTTTCCTTTTTAGTTTTGGAGAGGGGGAGGAGAGATGCTACAGCACTGGTCTGGTGTCCATGGAACTTCATGTGGTGCCATGCATGGTGCTGGGGGCTCACAGCTGTAGCCCTGAGGATGGTAAAGTACATGCTTTGCCAGGTGAGGCATGTTCAGTCTTGAAGTTAACTTTGATTCAAACAATTTTATTTATTGACTTTTTTTTATTTATTCCCTTTTGTTGCCCTTGTTTTTTTTTTTTATTGTTGTAGTTATTATTGTTGTTGTCGTCGTTGTTGGATAGGACAGAGAGAAACGGAGAGAGGAGGGGAAGACAGAGAAAGATAGACACCTGCAGACCTGCTTCACCGCCTGTGAAGCGACTCCCCTGCAGGTGGGGAGCCGGGGTTCGAACCGGGATCCTTATGCCGGTCCTTGTGCTTATGCTGGTCCTTGTGCTGGGAATCAAAGTTGGGAACTCATGTTTCAGAGTCTAACATTTTATCTCCTGTGCTACCTACCTCCTGGGCCCCAAACAAATTTCTCATCAGCTGCCAGTCATTCATTATTCTCTTAACACCTGTAGAAGAAAAACAGCAACACTATACTGCTTTAAAATAATAGATACACATTATATTTATATATGCACGTATATGTTAGACATGTCACTGCAGTTCTGAGGGGACCAAGAGAGATCAGAGTAAGTAATGACCCATAATGAAAGATTATACATAATCATGTGTAATACTGGTAAGCCACCTCCTCGACCCAGTTTTTTCCCATCCCAATTGTTATTCTATATTTAAAGAGAGAGAGAAAGAGGAAGACAGAGAGAAGGAGAAGGAGAAAGAAGGAGCTGGATAGGGTGGGAAAGAGACCAAAGCACTGTTTCACCATCTACGTATGGGATCTCCTTGATTCTGCTATCCATGGCATCCCATGTGGTGCCAGGGGTCAAACTCAGGGCTTCATTAAAAGTAAGGTCTGTGCTTAACTCACTGAGCCACCCTTTGACCACATTCCATGACCCCGAAGAAGGGAATTGAAGCCCATTTTAAAAGAAACCACAATGATGACTGGCTTAGGGGAGGGGAGGAATGATTGCTTAGCAGAGAGAATGTGTCATGCTATGGTGTGTGTGTGATTATAAACTCTGTAAATCAGCAGGTACACTTAGAAAAGTAGATCATTATTCTAGTGATTTCTATGTGTACGGACATAGCAGTGAACAAAACACAAAACCTCTGTTTCCAAAAACTTCCATAAAATAGGGTAAAATGCATAAACCAATTCTAAATTATGATTTTTTATGGGAAATATATAGTGGTTAGTTTGACCCATGGCACCACATGGAAATATAAAGCTTAAGCATGTGAATATTCTCAGAGAAAACAGTGTGCTCTGAGGATCCTGAGATGAGAATGATGTTAGTGTGCTTTAGGAACTGATAGTCATTGGCGATGGACCATAAGGGGACAAGAAGGATGGCTTGAGCTGAAGTTGGGTAAAAGTTGTTTGCAGTTTATAAGCCAAGGCATAGGAATTTTCAACTTAGTGGTAGTACAATGAAAAACCACATAAGACTTTAAGCAAGGGAGTGATTTATATTTTCAAAAAAATCAAAAGAACATTCTAGTAGGTCCAGGAGATAGCTTATCCAGAATAGTGCACACTTAACCATGTGTAAAGGACTTGGGTTCGAGCCCACTACACCATATGGGAGCACTATGCATGGCATAGTGGTGCTGTGGTATCTCCTTCTCTTTGACTCTGAAAAAAAAAAGCCTGTGAGTGTGGTGGAAACCAGCCTCCATCCCCACCCCCCAAAAAAGAGCACTATGGCTATTGTATGGCCAGTTAAGTTGAGATGATATTGGGTAATTGTCACGATGGTCCAGTGAGAAATCAAGGTAGCTTGAGCAAAGGTAGTTTCGGTAGAGGCACCACCAAATTTGTATGCTGAAGTCCTAAATGTTTGTGTTTTGAATGTGATTGTATTTATTTGGAGATAAGGACTTTGAAGCATCAATTAAGATAAAATGAATGATGGGACATAATCCAATATGACTTGAATTCTTACAAGAGGAAGTTGGGGATGTAATGATGCTGAGGGCAAACTCTGTGAAGAGCTCAGAGGATGGCCTTCCACAAATCAAGGAAAGAGGCCTCAGAGGAAACCCACCCTGCTGACACTGGACTGCCTGCCTCCACGACTGTGGGAAATACAATCACGCTGTTTAAGCTGCACAGTCTGTGAAACTTCATTATGGCAATCCCAGCAAACTGATGTATGGAGGGAAGTAGATGTATTCCAGATGTTTCTTTGGACCCGGAGTCAACATTAGTTGCTGATGAATTGAACTGGAGTTAAAAACAAGGACAACTCAGGCTCCTGGTCTTAGGACTTTTGAACACAAATATTTATTTTTAATATTAGACTAAACTTAAAATACCTAACAAGCAGGAATCTTAGAAAGTGAAAGGACAGATATTGACGGAAGGCCTTGAAATCTAGAAAGACAGATGTGAATCAAATGAAACCAAGTTGCATACATGGAACTAAAAGTATCATGGAAAAAAGTAAGTCATCATGATGAAACTTATTTTACTTGTTATGTGTGATATACAGTAAGAATCCAATACAGTATTTTTGGGGGGTGGAGGAACAAAGGTAAAAATGGGACTTGAAGGAAATGAGTATAAAATAATAGATTGATGGGAGCAACAGAGGCCGGATGTAGCCTGGGAGACCAGCCAGGAATTGGCTGCAGGAACTGAGGTGTGAGCTGAAAAGTGTTTGATGTTTCTGGGAAGGTCAAAGGGGCTGGAAGCATTTCAGTAAACACACACACACACACACACACACACACACACACACACACACACACACTAAACCACCTGCCATCTTAAGGCAGCAATCCCATCTAAGGTGGGTTTCTTAAAATCCTCTGGCACTGCCATTTATTTTTATTTTTTCCTATTTTATTTGAAAGGACAGAGAGAAGTTGAGATGGGGTGGGGGGGGAGAGTGAGTGAGAAAGATAGATATCCACAGACCTGTTTTACTGCTGGCAAAGCATCCACCCTGCAAGCAGGGAGCAGGGGCTAGAACCTGGTCCTTGTGCATGGTGATATTTGAGCTCAAGTGGGTGTGCCACCATCCAGCCCCCTGTACAAAAGCTTAATAACAGCTTGTAGATATTGGTAGATTCAGGAATTGCTCATATTTTGCTTATGTAAAAAGGTAATAGGGGGGCCAGGTGGTAGCACAGCGGATTAAGCGCACATGGCGCAAAGCGCAAGGACCTGCTTAAAGGTCCCGGTTCGAGCCCCTGGCTTCCCACTTTCAGGAGAGTTGCTTCATAAGCGGTGAAGCAGGTCTGCAGGTGCCTATCTTTCTCTCTACCTCTCTGCTCTTGATTTTTTTCTGTCCTACCCAACAACAACAGCAATAACAACAACAATGATAAATAACAAGGGCAACAAAAGGGGGGAGCCTACAGGAGCAGTGGATTTATGGTGCCAAGCACCAGTGATAATGCTAGAAACAAACAAAAAAAAAGGTAATAGGTAGTATAGTGGTGGTATAACTGGGCAAGGAAATGGAGCTTTTGGCTATGCCACTAAGGAGCTGTATGTATGGTTTTAATAAGTTATTTAGCTCAGGGCTGCCCAGTAGAACGTTCTGTATCTGTGCTGTCTAAATGTCTGAGTGCAAGCCATATGTATAGTTGTCAATCACTTGAAACATGATTAGGGTGGAGGATAGGTAGCATAATGGATATGCAAACAGACTTTCATGTCTGAGGCCCCAAAGTCCCACGTTCAGTCCCTAGCCCCATCATAAGCCAGAGCTGAACAGCACTTTTGTTAAAAAAAGACTCATGTGGACAAGGAACTGAACTTTAATATAGCATCTATCTATCTATCTATCTACATATATCTCACAAATTTTAACCAGTTGTATATAAGTAAATGATGTTTTGGCTTCTATGTAGTATAAATTGTGACATTAACAACTAGAGAAGTACATGGGGTACTTGGAGAGGCTGCAAAAAATGATTAAAGAGTTGAAAAACAAGACACAGAGTAAAGGTTAAGGATTTGGGATTTTCTAGAAAAAAGATTGAATAATTATATTCAAATATATGAAGGGATGTGAGGCAGAGATGGTATCCAGATGTTCTCCATTTATTAGAAAGCAAGAAACTTTGGTTAGAGAGGAAATAAGTTAGATGTTAAGAGAGGTACTTCAAGAGAGTTTCATATATTAAATTTTCAAAAGAAATTTGGGTTTTAATTTAGTGGTTTTCAAAACATTTCTGTGCCGCATGTCATATTGAAGACATACATATGTCAAAACAATACTGACATGAGGGTCAGGTGGTAGCGCAGCGAGTAAAGCACACACGGTGCGAAGCACAAGAACTGGAGTAAGGATCTCCGTTGGAGCCCCGCCTCCCCACCTGCAGGGGGGTCGCTTCACAAGCAGTGAAGCAGGTCTGCAGGTGTCTGTCTTTCTCTCCCCCTCTGCCTTCACCTCCTCTCATCATTTCTGTCCTATCCAACAACAACAATATCAATAACCACAACAACGATAAAACAATAAGGGCAACAAAAGGAAAAAAAAAGCTTCCAGGAGCAGTGGATTCGTGGTGCAGTTACTGAGCCCCGGCAATAACCCTGGAGGCAAAAACAAAAAATACTGACAATGTTAAAAACTAAACAAATTGGAATCACTCTTTAACCTTATGTTTGGTTTCCTTCCCTATTGCTTATCTTTTTATTTCCTTTTTGTTTCCCTTGTTTTTTTAATTGTTGTTGATATCGTCGTTGTTGGATAGGACAGAGAGAAATGGAGAGAGGAGGGGAAGACAGAGAGGGGGAGAGAAAGACAGACACCTGCAGACCTGCTTCACCGGTTGTAAAGCGACTCCCCTGCAGGTGGGGAGCCGGGGCTCGAACCAGGATCCTTGGGCCGGTCCTTGTGCTTTGCGCCACCTGCGCTTAACCCGCTGCGATAACGCCTGGCTCCCTACTTATCTTTTTATATGTGATAAATCATCAATTTTTAAGTAAGAGCATTACTTTAAAAAAAAAAATGGAAACACTGACAAAATCATAGGATAGGATGGGTACAATTTCACACAATTCCCACCACCAGAACTCCGGATCCCATTCCTTCTCCTGATAAGTTTTTTTTTTTTTTTTTGCCTCCAGGGTTATTGCTGGGGCTCAGTGCCTGCACCACGAATCCACTGCTCCTGGAGGCCATTTTTTCCCTTTTTCTTACCCTGGTTGTTTTTATCGTTGTTGTGGTTATTATTATCGTTGCCATTGATGTCGTTGTTGTTGGATAGGACAGAGAAATGGAGAGAGGATGGGAAGACCAAGAGGGGGAGAAAAAGACAGACAGCTGCAGACCTGCTTCACCACCTGTGAAGTGACTCCCCTGCAGGTGGGGAACCAGGGGCTCCAATTGGGATCTTTATGCTGGTCCTTGCGTTTTGCGCCACGTGCTCTTAACGGGCTGCACAACCACCCAACCTCCAGCTTTCCTGTTCTTTAACCCTCTGGGAGCAAGGACCCAGGGTCATTATGGGATGCAGAGAGCATTACTCCCCCCCCCTTTGTTGCCCTTGTTTATCGTTTTTGTTACTATAGTTGTTGTTATTGTTGTCCTTGTTGGACAGCACAGAGAAAAATCGAGAGGTTAGGAAGAGAGATGGGGAGAGAAAGACAGACACCTGCAGACCTGCTTCACCGCTTGTGAAGAGACCCCCCCTGCAGGTGAGGAGGTGGGGGGGGGCTGCAATTGGAATGCTTGCTCTGGTCCTTGTGCTTTGCACCATGTGCGCTTAACCTGTTGTGCTACTGCCAGGCAGGCCCTGGTGATGAATTTACTTTTTTAAAAAGATTCTTTGCAATATGAATGTGTTACCAATTAGATTCCTTTAGTTATGAACTAGATATGTATGGTACACTAGGTATAGACATATCTGGAATAAGTGTGAGATTAAAAGATCCTTATCTAAACCATAAAGGCACTGAGATGTGTAGTGCTAACAGTAAGTGGTGGCATCCTGGCCTTCACATGCCTCACGATCACCTTGAGCAGCTTATTAGAACCCTGATTACTTTTTCACCTGAGTCAGTTGATCTGGATTATAACTCTAGTGGATATTTAGCGATGTTGATGCTGCTAGTTTGGCGACAAAACCTTGAGAACTGCTGCTAGAACCTCATATTTTCAGAAGACACTTTTCCATTTGTTGTTGTCATCTAGTATACTAAGTAATGAGATCTATCAATAGTAGCCTTTTTTGCTTGAAGCCTAGTTCTGGTAAGCACAGCTAACTTGATTGTTAGTACTGTGCATAGCACTGAGGAAGCTCTTATGGTTTCCACTGGATTCCTCACTCTGTTCTGTCTTCAGCTTGAAGAGCTGCATACACCACTGGCAGTCCTTCACACTGGCTCTTAGAGTGAACTTTAATTTCTCCCATATGGATAACTCTAGCTAGATTTCACAGGAAAAAATAAATCTGATTCGAAATGGTCTTTTACTGTAATATATATATATGGTCATGACTTTTCCTTTAAAATAAAGAAGACTCTCATGGTGGTTGGAGCATCCATTTCATGGATGATGGAATGGTGCTGAGGTTTCTCACATCTTTCTCTTTATATCACCGCCCTGTCTTCCTAACAACAAAAAGACTAGAAGGAAAAAAAAGGGGGGCGGGCTAAGAAGCCATTCACAGGTACAGCACATATCTGAGGCTCTGAATTAACTGACACCATGTTAAAAAACAAACAAACAAAACCTGAAAACAGAAATGGTTCAGGGGTGGAGCATCTTCCTCCCGTGCATGAGGATCTGGTTTTGATCCCTGGCACCACTTGAGAGCACCACGGGTCCAGAGTAGGGATAGGACTCCCTGGATTATGGAGCAGTGCTGTGTTTTGTCTTTGCACACAGGAGTTGGGCTGGATAAGCAAGTCTGTGGTTATGTGCAGGTGTGAAACTCTGGGATCCTGGGTTTTTGTTTTTTAAACTGGGTCGGATGGAAGTGAGTGTGAGGGGGAGTTGAGTTCAAGGACGCTTGGACAAGTGGGTGGATCAGGATGCCATTAGCTGAGATGGTGAATCAGAAGGAGGATGTGGCCTGCACAGGTGTGTGTTCGGTTGTAGGCGGAGGAGGGTAGGGGTAAAGAGTTCAGTTTTGGTTGTGTTGAGTCAAAGGGCAAGTGAACAAAAGGCAGGGAAGTGAAGAACTGGCATGTGGACTATCTACAAAAATGGGCCCATGAAGGGAAGGGTTTGTGGGATGTCAGCTTGCCGCTGGAGGTTCAGGGGAAGGATTGCTGCCATCCCTGGCCTGGATCCCTCCACGCTTTTGGAAACGATGGCTGCTATGAACAGGGGTGGTGAATTCACGAGCAAAGTGGCAAGCTTCGAGTAGCCATAACATCTGGCCGAGAAGCTGACTGCTTATAGACTGTGCACATAGAAGGGCCTCTGTAGTCTCCCGGGGGACAGTCTTTCTGGTTGTCTGCAAGTAGCTGGTACCAGCCGGCCTTCCCAGGGGCTGAAGGAGGGCTGGCCACTTCCTCCTCGCAGCCCCCAGCATGGTTAAGTATGTTGGAATGCCGAGAGTTGCAAAACCACGCCGTGTTTCCTATGTTTACCACTTGGCAAATGAATTCTTTTAGCACAGTGACTGTGACGCAGTGTGATCATCTTGTTCACTAGGTAATTGCAGAATTCACTAGTATTCATTGATAATGCACTAAAGATATAGCCTTGTCTCGTAACAGGACAGAGTTTATAGTTGTGCAACTGTATCCTGGTACAACCTCAGTTGGAAAAACGTTTGCAGTCCGGGAAGTGGTTCAGTGGGGCAGACGCTGGACTTGCATGATGTGAAGCGTCAGGCTTTGTGCCAGACACTGTGCCACAGCAAATGCTGCAGTATCTCATTAAAAAAAAAATTAAAAAAAACAACAACTTTGATGGAAGTCTTAACGAATGTAGGTCCACGGCACCCGGAAGGCGTTAAGTGTTGGAGTGCAAAAGGCAGAAGACCGGACCAACTCAGTTTAATGGATCCAGCTCCTTGGTGCGATGGGGCAACCGAACTGAAGTTGTGCAGAGGATTCTGAGGTCAGAGCAACGAGTTACACGGTTTCTCAACGGCCTTGGGAGAGAAGTGGAAGCAGGAGGGAGAGCTGGGGAGGAGGGGTAGGGAGGGCAGGTGAATGCGAGTGAGCAGCAAGCAACTGTGCGTGAGGAAGGCGGCTCCGCAGCCGGCCGGCCGGAAGTTGACAGTCGCCCCCGAGAGGCGGCAGAGGCGGCGGCACCGGGCAGCGGGCGGGCGAGCCCCCCACCCCCACCCCCGGCGCGGCGGAAACGGCGGCCCGACGCTCACGGCCGCGTGCGGGGCGCGTTTCCCGCCTTTTCCGCGACGCGGGTCCGTGTCCAGAGGGCCTGGGGAGGGGGCGGCGGGGTCTCCCGGCCGGGGAGGCGGGGCTGGGGCTCGCACGCCCGCGGGGTGCAGGAGGGAGGCCGCAGTCGGGAGCTTTTCCTGTTTGGTCCTCGTTAGGCGTCTGTGCGTCCCGTCCCGTCCGGCACGACCGGAGGGCGGCGCCCGGGCTCCCCTCAGGGGGCTGCCGCGGAGTCGGCGACGGGGCACCGGGCGGGGGTGCGGGGCCCGGTGGCCCGAGGGAAGCACTACTTTTATTATTACTACTTTTTTCTGGTGTGTTTTTAGTGACCGTGTTGCAAGCTTTTGTCTCCTCCGAAGTCACTGAAAGCCGCAGATCTGACAAGTTTCAAGTCTCGGAGCCGCGAACCCCAGCCGCCGCGCCTCCCTCGCAAGCGCCTTCTGCGGAGTGAAAAAAAAAAAAAGCGGGGGAGACCAAGTGGCCGCGACCGGGCGGCGCGGCGTGCGGGGTCGGCGGCGTCGGCTGCCCCGGGTCCGGCGCTCGGGGCCCCGCGGGCGGGGGCGGGGCGGTCACGTGCGGGGCGGGGCGCGCGCAGGAATGTAGGAACTCGCGGCGAAAGTGAGCGCGGCGGCGGCGGCGGCGGCGGGCGGGCGGGCGCGCGGAGGCAGGAAGGGCCGCGAGGGGGCGGGGCCGGCGGGCCGCGCGGGCGGGCGCTTCTCGCAACTTTAGTTTTGGCGTCGGAGGCGAGTTTCTGCCTCAGTCGTGCGCCGCCGCCGCCGGGGCAAAGAAAGGGAGGAAGGAAGGAACCCGCAAAGGAAGCCGAGCGGCGCGGGGGAGGGAAGGGCGCGCGGCGGGCGTCCGGGGAGCGCGGCCACACAAGTTCGCGGGCGCCTCGCAGCCGGGCCGCGCCGGGCCGGGCCGGGTCGGGCCGGGGGCGCCGCGCGGGCGGGGGGTGCGGGCCGCGGCTCAGCCCCCCGGCCCTCGAGAGCCACCGCGCCGCCGCCGTCCGCGCGGCCAGGCCCCGCCATGGACCCCGGGCCGCCTCCCGCCGCCCAGGGTCCGGGGCAGCCGCCGGCGCAGCCCCCGCCCGGCCAGGGCCCCCCGGCCGGCCCGGCGCAGCCCGCGCCCCCCGGAGCCTCGGCGGCGCCCCCGGCGCCCCCCGCCGGCCACCAGATCGTGCACGTCCGGGGGGACTCGGAGACCGACCTGGAGGCGCTGTTCAACGCCGTCATGAACCCCAAGACGGCCAACGTGCCGCAGACCGTGCCCATGCGGCTGCGCAAGCTGCCCGACTCCTTCTTCAAGCCGCCGGAGCCCAAGTCCCACTCCCGCCAGGTGAGCGGCCGGGGAGCGGGCGAGTGCGGGGCCGAGATTGCGGCCGCCGGGCTGCGGTGCGCTGCGGGCGGGCGGGGTGCGGCCCCCGGGTCCCGGAAGGGGGTCGCACAAAGCCCGCGCCCCGCCCCGCCCCGCCCTGCCCTCCGCGCGGGGGCTCCTCGGTCTCGGGGGCGGGGCGAACCCCCGGGCCCCCCCGCCCCCTCCCGGCCGGGCTCCCGCGCTCCGGCCGGCCCGCGACCCGCCGTCTGAGTCAGCGAGGCCCGGCGCTGAGCGGCTGCGGGAAGCGGTGACTCAGGCGGGGACCGCGGCCTCTCTGCTCCCGCGGGCCGGGCCCCCCCCCCTCCCCGCGCCCGGGCGGAGCTCGGCCTCCCCGCGGAGCATCCCGACAGGTCCTGGCGGGGCTTCCTGCGTGCGGGGCGGGGCGGGGCGAGGCGGGGGCGGGGGCTCTGTTCTCCTAACTTTTTTTTTTTCTTTTAAAGAGCTTGCTTCGGCTGCACTGGAGCTCGGGAACTTTGCCCGAGAGTTCATTGGTTTTCCAAATCCCGGGATGTAGTTGGTCCACGCGGGCTGAAACCCGAGTGAGAAGGGGGGCGCCCCCTCCCCGCAGGCCGGCGGAATCCGCTGCGGCCGCCACCCCGGGGCCTCGGGACTCGGCGGCGGGCGACTTGCCGACCGTAGCGGGGAGGGGGCGGCGCTGCGCAGACCCGGTGCCCCCCGCCCCGCCCGGCCCCTGAGCCGGGCTCCCCGCGCTCCGCTCGGCGGGGCTGCCTGCTGCCCCGCGTCTGCAAGGGGAATCCACTTGGGACGTGGAATCGCCCATTTTGTGCCATATCTGCCAGAAAGCATATTCCGGCAGCCAAGGGAGTGATCCCGCAAGTGTGTACAGCCAGCACTTTGCTGTTGAGGCTCTACCGGCGCTTTCTTTTCAGTGGGGGTTTCAAAGCAAGTGTTGTGCATTTGTAAGATTGGCTTTGCTTGAGCGAATGGCTGTCCTATTCAGATTTTTTGTTTTTGTTTTTTCCTGATTAGAGACCCAGAAGTCGTGTACACAGTTTGACTTTAAGGCATAAATGCCTCTGCTGATTGCTTCCAGTCTCCTTGTCTCTACAGATCTAGGGAATTCTTTTTGATGATCAAACCCTGATTTTAATCAAGAGATTTAAATAATCATAGCGAATTATAAGTCATATGAGAGAGGGCTATAAAATCTAGTCCACAAACGGAGATACTTAGGTGTGTATATATCACACAAATACGTGTACTTCCATTTTTCGCATCTTGAAAGCAGTTTCACAAAACGACAATAACAGAAAAAATACGGTTCATAGATTTAAGACACTTGTTCAGTGTTACACTAGCCATCTTGGGATGAAAGTTAGAATTGAAGAATCTGACTGGGCATTTTTATTGTTACATAGTTGTGGTATGTAAGTTCTTAATTATGATATAACTAAACGCTCGACATTCTTTATCATCTAGGTACAATTAACTCATAAGATACTTGAAAAGATTTTTGCATACTCCTGTATCTTTTGCAGTGAGTAAAAGTTTTGTGACTTGTGAGTTCTTTATTGGTGGCTTTTGTCCATTCTTAGGGGAAAAAAAAAGACAACCATCATGGGTTCGGGTCTTAGAAAAAAACCATTTAGCTACTTAAAACCTAGTTTAAAAAATAGTGGCTATTCTGTTTCAAGGGTTGTAGTTATACATGAAGCACTATAGATTTTGAAAAAAAAAACCTGCATTGCTTTGACCTTTTAGAGATTAGTTTTTAATATTGACTATTTGTTAATTTAGGACTGCTTCGCTCATGTCTAGAGAAATAGGGAATTAAGGAGAAATTCATTCAAATGGTCTTGAATACATTTGCCAGTGTTTGTAAAAGTACAGGTTAAAGTTACATAAACCCTTAAAAAATACCCATTTGCGAACCTGTCTTGCAAACTTGTCTTTCCTCTCTGTCAAGCATTACTTGTTGAAACTTGTAACTTGTACTTAGATGTTCGGTTGCAGGGAAGTTCTGCCTAGGAAATTTGAAGGGATTCTCTCTTAAACCCATTGTAAAGAGATTCTCACTTTAATATCCCTGCTAGGCCAGTACTGATGCAGGCACTGCAGGAGCTCTGACTCCACAGCACGTTCGAGCTCATTCCTCCCCAGCTTCCCTGCAGCTGGGCGCCGTGTCTCCTGGGACCCTGACCCCTACTGGAGTTGTCTCTGGCCCAGCAGCTGCAAGCCCTGCCCAGCACCTCCGCCAGTCTTCTTTTGAGATTCCTGATGATGTACCGCTGCCTGCAGGCTGGGAGATGGCCAAGACTTCATCTGGTCAGAGATATTTCTTGAAGTAAGTGGAGATGATGATGGGAGGTGGCTTTTGGAGAAATACTGATTTTGGAGAATAGCCATAAAGTGGAATTTATGTTTCAATTAATGTCAGGTTTGGTTAGCTCATACATACATACATATATAGATATATATATATATATATATATTTTTTTTTTTTTCTTCTTTTCTAGTATGACCTAGATACCTTTCTTGAGCTTAGGAGGTCTTATACAGGTTCTTGGTTTTGAGCCTTTTAATAATCCTTTGTTTTGTGGCAGTTTGGATATTACTGAAGTTTGTGCTAAATGTGTAAGTATAATTAAAAACGGAAAGAATACCAGAAAAAAGTCAAAACTTAAAAAATTAGGACTGAAGGGGCTGGGTGGTGATGCACCTGGTTCAGCACACATGTTACAGTGCGCAAGGACCTAGGTTTGAGCCCCCAGTCCCCACCTGCAGGGGGAAAGCTTTGCGAGTGGTGAAACAGGGCTGCAGGTGTCTGTCTGTCTCTCTCCCTCTCTGTCCCCCCTTCCTTCTCGATTTCTGACTGTCTCTCTCCAATCAATAAATTTAAAAAAAAAGAAAAAAATTAGGACTGATGTAGATCTGTGCAGTATATATTTTTAAATTGTTCTTATTTGTAGAGAAGAACTACAGAATAAACGGGACTTCTGGCACTGAAAAGATTTATTATTGATTAATGAGTGAGAGAAAGAGAAAACCACAAGAGTATCACTCTGGCACATGTAATACCAGGGATTGAGCTTGTACTTTCAAGTCCAATATTATAGGCACTGAGCCACCTTGATTTTTTTTAGTGTTTTTTAAACTATGAAAAGCAAAGTCTTCACTGTAGCTGGATATGATTTAATGACTTTTTAAATTCAAAGATAAATTTCTTTTTCTATTTATTTATTTATTTATTTATTTCCTCCAGGGTTATTGCTGGGCTCGGTGCCTGCACCATGAATCCGCCGCTCCTGGAGGCCTTTTTTTTTTTTCCCCCTTTTGTTGTTCTTGTTGTTGTAGCCTCGTTGTGGTTATTATTGTTGCCATTGTTGATGTTGTTCGTTGTTGGACAGGACAGAGAGAAATGGAGAGAGGAGGGGAAGACAGAGAGGGGGAGAGAAAGACAGACACCTGCAGACCTGCTTCACCGCCTGTGAAGCGACTCCCCTGCAGGTGGGGAGCCGCGGCTCGAACCGGGATCCCTACGCTGGTCCTTGTGCTTTGCGCCACATGTGCTTAACCCACTGCGCCACTGCCCGACCCCCTCAATTTCTTTTTCAATAGCAGACTTTCTTTTCAGACTAGCAAAATCTTTAAATAAAATAGAATCTCTCCTTGAAAAAACAAAAAGAAGGCCACTTTTATCATCTTTTCTGTCTTTTAACCAAAATGCATAATTTGATAAAAACTGAAAAGTTCAAAGTAGAGCTTTAGCCCCTCTAATCTTGAAATCACAGTAAAGACTAGTAATTTTATGCGACTTGCATAGGTTAAGAGTATACTAAATGTTACTTAATAGTAATAGTCGACTGAAGCTGAAGTATTTTAAACTTCACTTACTTGGTAATATTTAATCAGGTGAAGATAATTAAGTGGAAAATAATCCAGGTTTTAATTGTGCTCTGTTTGACAATCTACTTCTAAGAAAAATGTGCAGTTTATTAGATGATAGAGTTAATACTGTTTTATGGCAGATGTCTAAACAGCATTTTCTATTGATAGTTGCTGCTTTGAGATGAAGTTTTGTGACAGGGGAGAGTTTAGTCGTGAAATGTGTCTACACTTTTTTTGCCCCCTTTCTTGAAACTTTTTCTTGCTGAATTCATTTTTCTGGTGTCCTGGTATCCATTTCAAAGGGTCAGGTTTCAACCAGAACAATAAAGAGCCTGAGACTGGAAAGTACACACAAGTCTGGCAAACTCATCTGCATGAGCTGAGCGAGATCATTTGTTCTCAAGCAGACATCCAAAGTAAATGATTGAAAGAGCTGCTAGCTGTGAGGGATGTGTCTTGAAGGGAGAAGGAATGGAAACAAACCAGGTTGTTAGAGGAATAAGAAAGGCTGCACTTTTTTGAACCTCTCCCTGCTGGGTTGCATGCTGGCCAGAAGAGGGGTTTTAAACAGCTTAGTGGCCTGCTTCCCTTGTTTGCTTTGCTTGATACCGTGGCTAAGAGTGTAAGGCTAAGGAGCGACATGTACGCTTTTCTTCTTTGTCTTTAGTAATGTTGTTATGGTGATACCTGTTTTCCCTCATGACTTTGATCTTTTGGAAAGAAATGTTCTGTCCTTTTTTTTTTTTTAAAGTTCCCCGCGGTTCTTCCTTTGAGAACAAATGTTTCTTATAAAGCTGTTCTGTAAGATGGAGGAGTTAAGGTACACACATGGCCCACCCCACTCTAATCACCCCACTTGGTGGGCCTTTGGGTTAAGTCAGACCCAGAATGATGGGAGCTTTATGCCGTGTAGGAATTGGTTGCAGGAGTATAGAGAAACATAACCCCTTAACAGGAAAAATCTGGTAAAAGGAGAGAGGAAAAAGGCAATCATTCAAGATTTTTGAGGTCATTTAACAAGGAAGTAAAGGTAGACCCATTGTATGATAAGAAACACGAGGCTTTTTTTTTTCTTTTATTCCATGCAGAAGTTTTTAGATCAAACTTTTCATGAATAGAAGTTGGAGCTTGGTCAGTAATAACAGACAAGACCATGGATTAGTTGGTACCTGTCAGAAATTGTAGAAGTGGCACCCGGGTACTAAATGTAGAATATAGGTACTGCAGATTTTTACACTTCCAAATTTTTCCAAAGAGAACCTACTTTTTTAACAACATGCAGTTTGGAGACAAGTTATAAAAATATTCGTCCATGGTGGGTCTGGTGGTGACGCATGGGATTAAGTGCAGGCAGTACCAAGGGCAGGGACCTGTGCAAGGATCCTGGTTTGAGCCTTTGCCTCCCCACCTGCAGGAGGGATGCTTCACAAGTGGTGAAGCAGGTCTGCAGGTATCTTATCTTTCTCCTCTTTCTCTATCTTCCCCATCTCCTCAATTTCTCTCTGTTCTATCCAATAAGATGGAAAAAATGGCCACTAAGAGCAGTGGATTCATAGTGCAGGCTCTGAGCCCCAGTGATAACCTTGGAGGCAAAAGAAAAAACAAAATGAAACCATTAGTCCATGTCCAGTTGTTTGGTGCTGCCGTGATGTTGTGGGCTATGTGAGTCTTCATAAACAGTTTGTATGCTGTACCAGTAAAGGCCCATTGCACCGGAGCAATGAAAGTCAGCAGCAGTACTGCAGCTAGTACTTAAATGACTTACTGTAAAGCTTAAAGAAGCTTCTCGGTGAAGAATGAAAGTTTTGAACTAGTTGGATATTTTGTACTCATTGAGAAAATGTCTTTTTTAAAAGCTACTTGCTTAAGAAAACTTTTAAAATCTAAATACTTTTTTGATATTTATACTTGGCATGAAGGAATTTGATGGTCAGTTGTCCAGACATGCAAGGTAATAGAACTGAATTGAAAAGTTAACGTGTTGATTTTAGAAATAACTAAAATTGTTGTCTTGTGACTATAGATGAATGAATTTTTGAAGCCGGTCTGCCTGTCTTTAGTCTTAGGACAGCATAATTACTGAAGGATAATAAACAGACTATCATTAACATTTTTAAAGGTTTCTCTGGGGCAGCTAAATGTTTTGGAGAAGACTTGGCTTGGCAAATGATGTGGTAGAAGTACGATACTACCAGTAGCTACACTTATCAGTGACATAGTCAGGTTCTGCTATGATTGTGGAGTATGTGGCCGTAAACAGTCTGAGCTATGTTTAATGCTTGTTCTGTTTACTGTTTGAAACTCGTTTCTTCAGTGCAGTATATTGAACTTTATTTTTTCTTAATTTCTATTTGCTATCCTATTACTGCCTTCTTCAGCTGTCTTACAGTTTTCCTGCAGGAAATAGTTCTTCAAGTAGTTGGTCAACAACTTCCTATTTCTTTATAAGCTGCTGAATAACTTCCTGAATTAGTGTTCTATAATATCTTTGGTTACAAGGAGCCCATTTTATTCTCAGATTTATTTTATTGAATCTGATACCTTGTAACTATTACCATGTACAAAGAATTTATTGTATCTGGTGTACTGTATAGGACCTTATAGTTTAAGACATCAGATCCAGTGACTTAAGGAAGTTTGTAGATGTTTGTATCATAAAATTTAAAAGACCATTTTGTTTCATTTCTATTGTTTACCTTTTTCTAGTTCTGACCACTGTTTTTACTCCTTGAAGATTCAGAATTTCTTGTGGCTGTAATTTGATTATCACTTTTGAGTGTCTTGATCCAGTTTGAAAAAGTGTTTTTCAGAGATTTTCAGTAATTGACAGCACATACCTTAGCCAACATTTCAATATTAAATGCACTTGCCCTGGCAGATATTGTTGGTCAATATAGTTTCTGTTTTGCTATTTCAGAAATGATTGTGCTGCTCTTCTAATTAAAGCTGATAAAGCATCACCCACGCATCATTTAAAGGAGATGCAATACATGTTTTGCTATAATTTATTCTAGTGCCTTTTTCAAGGCATCAGTTTAGTAGGAAGCTATACGCACATAATGTGTACTATTCATGTGATAAAGATTGAAAAACATTTCATTTATTTTAATGACGCACACACACTGCACAGCACTGCTCAGCTCTGGCTTATGGTGGTGCTGGAGATAGAACCTGGGACTGTAGAGCCTTAGGCATGAACGTTTTTTTGTATAACCATTCTACAATCTTCCCACCCCATAAGATGTTTTTAAAAAGGAATAGTTTCATTAAAAATAAGCTATTTTGTCTTTTGGGTGGAGAAGGGGGAATCTATAATTATGTTAAGTATAACCCCAATGAGTTCCCTTAAAAAAAAGGGCTTAAAATACTGTGATTAGATGTTGAGCTGCAAGAAAAGAAAGTTCAGATTGCAATCACAAAGTTGTCTCCTATCTAAGGAGAGGACCAGTCACATTGTCTGTTTGTCTTGCTGTGGAGACCTAGTGGAGAGAGAAGATGAAAGTATGCCCTCAACCCTCAGGAAAAGGCTTGCTTCTGCTCAGTGGGTGGGCATGCAGTAGAAGAAAGGCCTGCAGTGCTCCTGTGATTTAGGCCGAAAACTCTGGGGGGTGGGGGAGTACTCTTGAATACAAGGACAGAAGAAAAACAGAAGATAGTGGATGTGACAGAGTAAATAGAGCCTAGAGATGGATTAATTCATTTCCTGGGGGAAACTAATAAGGCCCCCCTCCCCCACTGTGGATTTAGCACGATAATTAACAATTAGATGCTTAAATGCAGCAAGCTTGGCAGCTAATTTCCTCTTTAAAAAACATTATTGAATAATTCTCAAAAATTGACAACTGAAAATAAAATAACCCAGATATTTAAAATAAAATAATCCAGTGTTTGAACTGCTGAAGCTTAAAAAAAAAAAAAAAAAAAGCTGTTGAAATGCCGAGATTGGTCTACATTAATAATATACTTTACTTTATATAGTTAGGAAAATGATTGGCATCCTGAAATAGTGATGGTTGCGAATTGCCATCTTTTCCTTAAAGCTTTTGGGGAGAGAGTCTATACATAACCTTTTTATTTGTCAAAATGTGAAATTTGGGCTTAGGGAAAAATCAAAGGGAAGTCATTCTAAAAATTAGTTACTAAGATTTCAGGATATTTAAATTTAATTTGCTGCCTTTGATAAAAGCATAATTTAGCCATTAATTATGACTTGAAAGTTTAATAATAGTTGAGTAGCATTATATTAAAGAGAGGTCTTAAAGAGCTGTGTGTTCTATAACTATGGTTACTAAGTGATGCAGTTCTCACAGAAGAGGACTTCTGATTCTAGTATTAATCAGAACTTCAAGCCGTGAAAGGAACATTGCTGTTTTTATGAAGAAGAATCGCTTCATGGCTCTGGTTGCTCAAGTACTGTAGCACCAAGTTTCCTGGGAACAAGTACTGCCACCATGGAAGCACTTTTATTTGTGAAGGGCTTGACCCTTCTAAAGCAAACAAAAGATGTTTGGTATAAATCACAATGGCCTTTTCCCCCTGCTCTTTAATTTTTCAGGCAAGAAAAAGTGGTCAGTAGTTTAATCCTCATTTGGCTCTTAGCGTAAGGAGAGAATTCATCTTTAACACATCAGATAAGATGCTTGTCTGACAGGGTTGCAAATGAACAAAATTATGCAAATTATGCAATGCCTGTTAAAATACCATTGTTTTTAGAGCTTTATTTGTTCCAGCGCTATTCACTTGAGTGTTCCTCTATCGCTGGGGGGTGCAGACTGAATGCTTCTTCCAAGTCCTGCTTTAGGGGCAGTGGGAAGGTACATTTGTAAAAAGCTTCATTCCCACCAAAAAAAAGATGTTATTTGTTTTGTTTTTCAGATGAGATTTTAGTTGACTAGTATGTGTAGAGAACTGTGCTTTTTGATACTTGCGTGAAATGCTACTATAGATTCAAGGCTTTCTTCAAATTGAAGGACTGTTTTTTTTTCTTTTCTTTTTTTTTGCCTCCAGGGTTATTGCTTGGCTCAAATCCACTGCTCCTGGAGGCCATTTTTTCCCTTTTGTTAGCCTGGTTGTTTTACCATTGTTGTGGTTATTTTATTACTATTGTTGTTACTGATGTTGTTGTTGGATAGGACAGAGAGAAATGGAGAGAGGAGGGGAAGACAGACATCTACAGAGAAAGACATCTACAGGCCTGCTTCACTGCCTGTGAAGCGACTCCCCTGCAGGTGGGGAGCCAGGGGCTCGAACCGGGATCCTGGGGCTCGGACCGAGATCCTTCTGCCGGTCCTTGCACTTTGCACCACGTGTGCTTAACCCACTGTGCTACCGCCCGACCCCCGAAGGACTGTTTTTTCATAAAATTGAATGTGGACTAGAAAGTTGTTTGACATTTTACTTCTCACTTACCCTGAAATGGTTGTTAGGAGGAGCAGGTTTCTGAGGAAGCAAGTGAACCCCACAGCTCTCAGGAGTCGGGAATAAGATGTGCCGGGCATTTGCTCCCATTTAAGCATGGATATTGGCTTCCCCTTCCTCTGGCCCCACCAGACCCCCCCTGCCCTGGGTCTCTGGGGTTTCACAGCTCTGGGCCAACTTTTTTTTTTTTTTAGCTGGAGAGAGACCGGACCTTTTCATGGGGGGTGGGGGGTGTGGCAGCACTGAGGCTTCCTCCAAGCGGTGGGTACTGGGCTCAGGCGTGACAAAGGGTACTTTCCAAGTGAGCTAGTTTGCTGTCCCTAAGTTTTCCGCCCTCCCGTCTTCCCTTCCTTCCTCTTTCCTCCCTTCTTCCCTCCCTCCCTCCCTCCCTCCCCCTTTCCTCCCTTCCTTCTTCCCTCCCTCCCTTCTTTTCCCTTCTTCCCTCCTTCCTTCCTTTTATTTCTTTCCCGGCAGGGCTATCACTGGGGCTTGTGCAAAACTACAAATCCGCTGCTGCTCTCAGTGCCCCCTTTCTGTTTTATTTGCTAGAGCAGAGAAAATTGGAGAGGGAGAGGGGCAGGTAGAGAGGAAGAGGGGGGAGACCTGCAGACCGACAGCATCCCACCTGCAAGTCTGGGGCGGGGACTCAAACTCAGGTCTTTGTGCATGGTAGTGTACGCTCTACCGCTTGTGGCCTCTCCTGCCTTCCCTCCCCAAGTTCTATTCTATTTATAAAACTCTCCATTCCCCCATGCATCTGCTTTTATGAAGTTTTAGTAAAATTGTAAGGCTAACACATGGTTACTATAGAGAATTTATGAAATAAATGAGAACACCTAAATTCTGCCATTAAAGGGAGCTTGAAGGACCAGCAGTATATTTCACCTCATGTCTCCTGCTGTAGTGTCTTCTGTCCCCTATCTGATGACAAAAGGCTGTGCTTTTTGTTTGTTTTTACCAGAGCACTGCTTAGCTCTGGTTTACAGTTGATCCAGGGATTGAACTTAGAACCTTGGAATCTCACACATAAAAATCTTATATAGCCATTATGCTGTCTCCCCAGCCCAGTAGACATATATATTTTAAATTTAATTTTTCAGTGATTTAGAAAATTCATGAGAACTATAGTAAAAGGAAGAAAGTAGTTCTAGTCCCCCGCAGGTAGGGCCTGGAACTTAAACCTGGGTCCTTGCTCATGGTAACATGTATACCCCTCCCTGAGATGTCTTGCCTTTCATGGGGTGCCTTGGTGGGTACTGATATATAAACCCATGGCAATGCACGCATGGTTTGAAAACTGGGTTTAGTGTCAACAGTACCCCTTAACCTTTCGCAGTGCAACTCTTCCAACTGTACTTCCAGCCTGGGGAAGATTTATTAGTCCCTGGATAATGTCTTGCAGTACATTTTATCTGCTCTTTCCTGGAATTCCTGCTAGTCAGAATAACTCTTTGTTTTCTTACTCTCCTTTTTTATCACTTCGTTGTGATTTCTAAACAATTCCTTTCATATAGCATTTAATTTCTCAGTGAGGGCCTGTGTATGCACCATTTAACCACTCCTGGGGCACAGACACAGATTGGTAAGAGTAGGAGGTAGAGAGGCAGACACCTGCAGCACTGCTTCACCACCTGTGAAGCTTTCCCCTGCTGGTGTGGACAGGGCTTGAATGGCACCCTTGCTCATGGTAACAGGCACATTGAACCATGTGCGCCACCACCTGGTCCCCTGGGCCACCTTTTCATTCGGATAGACTGCATCACCCAAGTTTCTTCTGGCCATGATTCTCCCATACGCGTGAGCCACACGGCTAGCAAGACGCATACCTACCTGGTCTGTATAGTCCTGCATTCCTCCCTCTCCCCACTTCTCCAATCAGCTATTTAGCTTTCTTAGTTCCCAGGAACGGTATTCTGAGCTCATTACTCCTTTGTTATTTTTTTATAACATATTGCTCTTATTTCATGGATGTAGTAATACAATATTTATCTTAGGATGTTATTGTGAATGTTTCTTATAAGTTTTCTTCTGCTTGCAATGTGTTAGTGGGTCTCACTAAGGTCATACAGCAGGGACCAACCAGCTCCTCAAGTAGTGGTGGAGGGGTGTTAAATATTAGTATCCAATGAATTCTTAGGGTCTCTTGGAGAATCCATTTTCTCCAGATAAAAGCTTTCTCTAGAGAACATTGGTGAGGCTGTGAAAACACACCTCCAGGCTCCTTAGGGCCACACAGTATGGACTTCATCTTTGAGCCTGTGGCAGGTGTCCAGATGCAGAGCCTCCTCGTCCATTGAACATTACAGTTTCCACCTTTTGCTTGGGCTAGAGAGGAGGGTGTGTAATTGGTTTTTACTTTTTTTTTTTTCTAGTTCAATTTGTAGCTATGAGGTTGATTAATGTCTAGGTAGCCAGCTTCCTAAGCCTGCACATTTGCAGTTTCCTCTGACTTGTCTTCAGTGTTATAAGACCATTTCTTAAGTGCTGCTCTGCTACCCATGGAATTCCACTTGGTTTTTACTTTTGTTGCTCTCTAATGTGGTACCAAGGGTGGAACCTAGGACTTATGCATACGTTCTGCCATTGAGCCACCATACTGGTTGGTCCCTGTGTTAAAATAAAGTGACATAAAGGAGGAACTATATTTTGTACCAAAGTTGTTGGCATTGGACTGTTAATGAGTTATTTACTCTCATTTCTTCAGTTAAACCTGGAGTTCGGTGCCTATAAGGTGAACTCACAGCTCTCAGCGATGCTACCTTCCCTTCCACCACCCTCCTTCCTTTTGTAGACAAGAGACAGGAGAAATTGAGAGGGAGGGAAGGAGAGACACCTGCAGCATTGCTTCACTGCTTGCAAAGCTTCTCCCCTGTGTGTGGGGACCAGGGGCTTGGCACTCAGCTCTTTGTGCCTGGTGATGTATATGTGGTCTGCTGGATGGACCACTGCCTGCTCCCTATTAATGAGTTTGGTTCAGTGGTTTCAATGCTGAAAATGTGGGAAGGGATAGAGAGTTTGGAGACATAATTCCTCTTTTGTAGATGGAAATACTTGTGTTTGTATGTTGTTTTTATAGTTCTTTACTATTACTATACATAGCTTAAAAAAAATGAGAGCATGTTTCTCCCTAGTTATTACCAACATAGATTATAGTAGGATAAAGGAAATATTTGTTCACATCGACATTGATTCAGTAATTGTTGACATGCTTAACATAAGTTAATACCCAGAGGCATGGACTTTTGTTTCTTAGTTTTCTGTTGTCAACATAGAGAGTTCAGAAAAGTAGCCTGTGCTCTGTTCTTTTTTATTTATTCCCTTTTGTTGCCCTTGTTTTTTTTTTTTTTATTGTTGTAGTTATTATTGTTATTGATGTCATCATTGTTAGGACAGAGAAATAGAGGAGGGGAAGACAGAGAGAGGGAAAGACAGACACCTGCAGACCTGCTTCACCGCCTGTGGAGCGACTCCCCTGCAGGTGGGGAGCCTGGGGGCTCGAACCGGGATCCTTAAGCCACTTGCACTTAACCTGTTGGACCACCTGACTTACTGTGCTCTGTTCTTAGTGGCCCATTGTAGATGTCATGAAGAATAAATTAACCATGGTGATATAAGTAGTAAGAATCTCATGAAGAATAAGTTTAGGTTAAAATTATATTGGTTGTTGTTAAAATAAGATTTACCCAAAAGGTGATACATCTGAGATGTGTCAGAAGTTAATGTTCTCCAGACCCACTTTTTCAGCAGCCTTGTCTTTGATTATATAAAAGGCAAAACCAGGCTGGCTCACCTTTTAAAAATCATGTAGAATCTTAATTGCCAATGCACAGCCTGACTTAGGGAGCGTGCTCTACCTACCAGAGAAAGGGGCTCAGATGTTTAGCGGTGTGGAGGATGGGCACAGGCAGACTAAGGAAGTGTGTTAACAGGCACAGGCAGTGGTTAGAAATAAGCTAAATAAAGGGCGATTTCTGAGTCTGCCTGGAACTAATCTTTACCATCAGAAGGGTCATAGTTTAAATTTACCAAGCTCTCCTGGATACCTTTTTTCTTTTAAGGTTAAAAAAAAAGCAACTTTGGGGGAAGAGTTGGCCAAAATGCAGATGTTTCTGTTTTTCCTCTACACATGTTCAGACTGATAGAGGTTATGTTTCCGAAATTGTGTAGTTTGGACCGACTCCAGATGATGTAATAAGATCACTTTTCACCCCTCCCAGCTGGAGTGTGCAGACTTTCCTGTTAGGACTGGTACAAATCTCTTCCTTGGGGTGGCAAAACAATTGCCATTTGTAGACCGTGACATAAAATTAATAGCACTGTCCTCTGTATTTGGAGACAATGCCTGCTTTTGTGTACCTCTATATTCATTTTCAGTCATTGTCTATCACACCCCAGGTAAGAATGCACAGCTTAGCTCCCAGTGGTCTTTTCCTACTCTCTCAAACACAAGATGATTTTATTACTTTTTAGAAAAAGACAGTAACAACAACCACAAAAACAAAAACCCCTTGGATGGTGTTAGCTGAGCTGCTTGCATCGATGCTATGGTTATTACAGTTTCTTTTAATTCACTATATGTGTTCTGCATTTCTTGTACCTAGTGGTTTTCTTTTTTTTTTCCTCTAGGGTTATTGTTGGGGCTCAGTGCCTGCGCTATGAATCCACTGCTCCTGAAGGCTACTTTTTCTTTTCTTTTCTTTTATATTTATTTATTCCCTTTTGTTGCCATTGTTGTTTTATTGTTGTAGTTATTGTTGTCGTTGTTGAATAGGACAGAGAGAAATAGAGAGAGGAGGGGGAGAGAAAGATAGACACCTGCTGACCTGCTTCACTGCCTATAAAGCTACTCCCTACAGATGGGGAGTTAAGGGCTCAAACTGGAACCCCTCAGCTGGTCCGTGCACTTCGCGCCATGTGTGCTTAACCCTCTACCGCCCGGCCCTTACCTAGTGGTTTTACATAGCCGGTATTGTTGTAGTGTCCACTGGGGCCTTTGTGAAGTTGGGACAGAATTTATAGGTTAGTTTTGATGGGACTTTTAGGCCTGCAGATTATCTTTTTTGTTTTTTCATTACTATCACTGGCTAATTGATTATAATCCACTGCTCCTGGAGACCATTTTCCCCCCTTTTGTTGCCCTTGTTGTTTTATCATGATTGTGGTTATTATTATTGTTGTTGCTGCTGCCGTTGGATAGGACAGAGAGAAATGGAGAGAGATGGGAAATACGGGGAGAGAAAGACAGACACCTGCAGGTGGGGGGCCGGGGGCTTGAACCGGGATCCTTGAGCCAGTCCTCGCGCTTCGCGCCACGTTCACTTAACCCGCTGCACTACCACCCTACTACTCCCTGTTGATGCGTTTTTTGGCGGATGATGTCCCTTAGACTACTCTTTCACTTCTGCAGCCTGTTGGTTGTAGTCACCCTGGTTAATGCTCGTGATTTCTGCACTTCTTTCTACCTTTTCTTCTTTCTCTTTCTTCACCAGGGTTTCATGGGCTTGGTGCCAGCACAGTGTATCCACAGCTCCTGCCAGCCATTTTCCCTTCCCCTCCCTCCATCCCTCCCTTCTTTCCTTCCTTCCATCCTGTTTCCATCCATTTTATTTCATTTCATTTCATAAGACAGAGAAATTGAGAAAGGAGGGAAGATAAAGATAGACACCTGCAGACCTGCTTCACTGCTTATGAAGCTTCTCTACAGGTGGGGACAAGGGCTTGAATTCAGGTCCATGTTACATGGTAATGTGTTTGCTCAACTAGGTGCACACCACCACCCAGACCCAGATAAAAGCTTTTCAGGGGGGTTGATTTTTAGCTCAGCAGGTTAAGCGCACATGGTGCAAAGCACAAAGACCGGCATAAGGATCCAGGTTCAAGCCCCCAGCTTCCCACCTGCTTCGGGGGAGTGTCACTTCACAAGTGGTGAAGCAGGTCTGCAGGTGTCTCTCTTTCTCTCCCCCCTCTCTGTTTTCCCCTCTCTCTCCATTTCTTTCTGCCCTCTCCAACAATGACAACATTAATAACAGCAATAGTAATAACCACAACAACGATAAAACAGCAAGGTCCACAAAAGGGGGAAAAATGGCCTCCAAGGAGCTTTTGGTATTGCTGTACAGTACTCATACAGTGAAGAAAGTTATGTTTTTACTTTTAGAACTTGTGCAGGCATACTACTGGTGAAACATTCACTTTTCAGAGATTTATCGAGTTCTTTAAACTTTGTGTCTGGGTAGCCATAGAAGTGGCTCAGTGAGTGAAGTGCAGGAGTTGAAGGTGTGAGGCCCTGCTTGGGTTTGATCTGCAGCACTGCATATGATGGAGCAGTGATCTGGGCTCTCTCAGAAGATTAATACACACATATTTTGCTTCTTGTCTGTTTTTGCAAAGCAGAATCAAATGATTTAGTTCATTACAGATTACCAAAACCAAATAAATATTTGAGTGTAATTGTTAACTATTCAGTTACGAGGCGCATTTGTCTGTCACCTTTATAACTTACTGTGGAAATTAGACTTTGCCTTTAAAACACTATGATTTTGTAACACGTGTGCTCAACCAGGTGCGCCACCACCCGGCCACACTATGATTTTAAAATTGCAAATAGAACTTGAGACAAGAGTAGTTGACATTCTTTATTCAAGCTTAATATAGTTTTTAGAAGGTTTTTTTTTTTCAATTAAAATTCCAGCAAATAAGTTTCTTTCTGAGTCTTGTACTCTTTTTTAAAAAATTTTATTTATTTATTTTCCCTTTTGTTGCCCTTGTTGTTTTTATTATAGTTATTATCGTTGTTATTGATATTGTCGTTGTTAGATAGAACAGAGAGAAATGGAGAGAGATGGGGAGGCAAGGGGAGAAAAAGGTAGACACCTGCAGACTTGCTTCACCACCTGTGAAGTGACTCTCCTGCGGGTAGGGAGCTGGGGGCTTGATCCCGGAAGCTTATGCAGGTCCTTGTGCTTCCTGCCATGTGCGCTTAACCCGCTACTGCCTGACCCCCGAGTCTTGTTCTCTTAATAGGTAGGTGGCTGCCATCTTACTGTGTTTTCTGTGACCTTTTGTGTGTGCACCTGTGGAAGAGGGGGAGGGACGTGGGCACTTCAGCAATTCAGACCAGATCTCTTTCTGAGAGGAGGAAAGAAGCCACCAGGCCTCTTGAGGCTGTTACACAATCTAACGATTTTGCATGAGTCTGGTCCAAATATGTGCCAAGGCCATCCTAGATTCAAGGGTTTGAAAGACAGACACTACCTCTTAGTGGGAAGAACTGCAAAATAATGTCACCGTATTTTTTAGTCTACCATCCTTGATTGAAAGTTTTATTAAATAGCATTCAAGATATATGAATTATCACCTGAGCCCTAAAAATTCCCAGAGTAGAATGTGATATCACAGGAAAGCACTTTATACTGTTTAGTAAAATCTCAATTGTTGTGACCAGTGTGAAAAGTTGGTAGGGCAGCCTCAGGAGGTGGCATGGTGTGTAGAACCTCTGAAGTGTGAACATGAAGTCGTGAGTTCCATCCCTGGCATGGAGTATGCCAGAATGATACTCTGATGTCTTCCCCTGCACTGCCCCCCTTAATAAATACAATTTTGAAAAGAAAGATTACATATGTTTCTTTAAATGCCATCAAATCAATTAAATTAATTTTAAAATTGCTATGTAGGAAAGATAGAATATGATCTTTTGGTTATAATTCAGTATTTATGCATGGCCCATAAATGTAACTAGCACCTAGTTATAGTTATCCCCTAAAATTAAGCTATTGCTTGTTCTTGAAGGCTTGTTTATTTATTAAGATGAAAGTGAGAGAGAACCAGAGCATTACTCTGGCACATGTGATGCTTGGGCACAAATTTGGGACCTCCTGCTTTAAAAAACAATGTCCAAAGCCTAAAGCCTAGGCACTACATCGCCTTCTATTTTTTTACCTGAAAAGTCTCATTTTCAGTTTTTTTAATTTTAATTTCTTTATTGAGGGATTCATTTTCAGTTATTTATCTTCAGTGTAGACATAAATCCACACTGAAAGTTGTAAGAGAACTGTAACCTGGCGGCCCGGAGGTGGTTGACTAGTTGAGCACACATGTTACAAAGCACAGGGACCTAGGTTCAAGCCCCTTGCCATATATGCATCACAGCTTCACAGTGTGAGATAGACAGTGGCGCAGGCGGCTCTCGCCTCTCCATCTCGGTCTCCCCATCACCCTTCAATTTCTCTGTCCCTACCCAATAAATAACAATAAAGATGCTAAAAAGAAAGAAATGCAACCTGGATTTCCCGTGCTTGATTTAATTACACTATTGCTTTTTTCTTTAATATGTATTTTTTCCCTTTTGTTGCCCTTGTTTTATTGTTGTAGTTATTATTGTTGTTGTTGTTGATGTCATTGTTGGATAGGACAGAGAGAAATGGAGAGAAGAGGAGAGGAAGAAAGGAGGGGGAAAAGACAGACACTTGCAGACCTACTTCACCGCTTATGAAGCGACTCCCCTGCAGGTGGGGAGCTGGGGACTCGAACCGGGATCCTTCTGCCGGTTCCTGCGCTTTGCGCCACCTGTGCTTAGCCCCCTGTGCTACCGCCCAGCTCCCACACTATTGCTTTCTTTAGCTACTTGAATTAAATTAAGAACAAATCTTTGTTGTTATTGCTAATGGACTTGGCTATTAATTGAGCTATTCACTGAGTTCTTGAGTCAATTTGGAACTAATAAGTTACCTAATTATCAAGTTGTGTGTGGGTATGTAAATAAAATTTTGTACATAAAAGTGAGGCAGAGTGCATGCACTCAACAGTGACTTAGAAGGTCTTTATTTGTATTATTCCTGCTTGTCAGAAGTGCTTTTTGTGCCTTTACCCACATGTCTGTCCTGCCTCAGAATACTTGGCAATGATCACTCAAGGAGCATTGCTTCACTGGGAGTTAGGAAAAAATTCTTAAACATTTAATTTCAAAACTAAGCATGTATCTCTCTGAAGGTTTATAAAAACTATTATTTTCCTCTCCATAAAATTGAGGGATTATAAAAACTAATCCATTCTAAGTTTTGTTACCTGAAAGTTGAATTAACACAGGGAATCATATTTAAGCCCTGTGATCATATCCCCCCAAAAAAGAATTGTTCCCAAGTTTTCCTGACCAGGGGCTGGGGTGGGTGGGTGTGGGTGGGTAGGAAGGAGAAAAAAAAGGACCTGGGTGACCTCCTCCATTTTTGGTAGTGGAGTTAGTGTTGGGTCTGTGAAGAAGCTTTCCAGAAGAAAGAGCTGCTATTTATGGAGCATTTCTCAGGCCTGCAATTGGAAGCCATTACAGCAAAGTTGCTGAGCAAGTCAGTGATTACTAGCCAGTATGCCAGCATCACCGAGGCCTCCACCCTGCAGCCTGCGTGTGAGTTTAGGGCTACTGCTGTGTGACTGGCCTGCTCCCATTGTTGTCCACTGCCTGCTTCATCAAGTACAAGAGGAGTTCTGGGCACTCTCACCCCCTTTTCTTAACAGTCATGATAGGAAGTGGTTATAGGATATAAATAGGATAGAAAAAACATTTTTTAAAGGGAATAGTTCAACATCCTAAAATATGACTCCCTTCCCCCTCACTCCCTTTTAGTTAATTAAAATCAGGTCATCTTAGCAAATGCAGAAGTTGTCCATCAGTTTTGCTTAAGCTTACCAAAACAGATGTTTGGAAGTTGTCTATCAAAGGAATTCTAACTTACACAGCCTTTAGACTTGGGGTCTGAGGAGAGTTTGAGTTTTGGATTTGAGGTGACTGTATTTACCAGTGAAAGCACTCATTTTCCTGTGAGTTTTTGTTTGCTTTTGTACTGATAGAAACAAAGTTATAATTGTTTGATTACACTGTACATGTTTGTTACTGGGGGATAAAATTGGGTGATCTCAATGTGGTTAAAAATTATATTTGAGTGGTCTGGGAGGTGGCACAGTGGATAAAGCAATGGATTCTCAACCATGAGGTTCCGAGTTCAATCCCTGGCCGCACATGTACCAGAGTGATGTCTGGTTCTTTCTTCCCTATCTTTTCATGAATAAATAAATAAATTCTTTTAAAAATTATATTTGATTAGATAACTCTATGTGAACTGAAAACCAGTGGGCTTCAGTATGCTTTGGATAAAAGTAGAATGTTAAACAAGGTTATTTCCAACTTGCTGATTTTATGATCTTTCCACACTTTGGTCTCAAACTATCAAAATGTACAAGTTATGCAAGTTACTGTGTATTTTTAAACTCTTAGGTGTTTTTTCTCAATGTTCTTTATCTTACAGAGATTAGTGTGACCTGGGAAGTGGCACAGTATTAGGTCACTGGTCACACAAGCATGGGGTACTTCCAATATCACATGTGTCAGAGTGATGCTCTGGTTCTCTATATTATCATTAGCAAATCCTTTTAAGAATTTATCTTTTTCCATTGTCCTGAATTCATTTTCATGAAAAATTTAAATGACTAAGTAAAATGGGTTTTGTTGGTCAGAAATACAGCTCAGAGGGTAGAGTGCAAGACCTGAATATGTTAAGACCATGCAAGGACCAGCGTAAAGATCCCAGTTCGAGCCTCCGGTTCCCCACCTGCAGGGGAGTCGCTTCACAGGCAGTGATGCAGGTCTGCAGGTGTCTGTCTTTCTCTCCCTCTCTTTCTCTGTCTTCCCCTTCTAAGGTCTCCATTTCTCTCTGTCCTATCCAACAACAATGACATCAATAATAATAATAACTACAACAACATTGAAAAACAAGGGCAACAAAAGGGAAAAATAAATAAATATAAAAAAATAAAAAATATATGTAAGACCTTGAGTTTTATCCCCAGCACTGCATGTCAAAGCAATGTTCTGATTTCCTTTCTCTCATTAAATAAGACAGTTTTTTTATTAAATTGTTATATTTTTAGTTATTTTTTATTACATAGTTATATTTTTAGTTATTTTCTATTACATACTTAATTTTTACTGAAACTATGTCTTACTAATAAAAATATAAGGTGGAATTGATAGGGCTCAAGGAGTTAGGAAAAAAGAGACTCAACTTTTCTGTTGATAAAGAATCAGTAGTTGTCAGTATCTATGACCTTGGGAGAACTAGTGCAGTTTCACTGGAGGGGGGGTGAAGGACACAGAACTCTGGTGGAGATGGCTCAATCACTAATCATAAAATAAAAAATTTAAAAACCAGTGGTCGGGACCCAGGAGGTGTGGTGCAACAAGCAGATTGCCATACTTAGAAGCATAAGGTCCCAAGTTCTATTTCTGGGATCTCATGCCAGAGTGATGCTCTGATGCCCCTCACCCTGATCTGTCTTCTCACTGCCACATTAATAAAGAAAACAAATCGTTTCAAAAAGCCAGTAATTGTGGGGTGTCATCTTGTTAAATATTCAAGCTGGTTTTGAGAAATAATGGTTCTGTTTAGAAGAAAAATATTATATATATAATATTATTATCTACTTATAAAAAACATTAGGAAATTTAAGCTTCCAATCCTTTCTCATTTGTGCCTCTTCTGTTAGTACAAAAACTTGTGAGTTAGTCACCATTCCTGAGGATCAGAAAAGGACTTTTATAGCCTTGAGAAAAGGAAGTGCTCACTTTTGTCAGAGCCACAGCAGAGCAATCTAGACACCTCCCATATCTTTCAGAATCTCTTCTTCACAGTCAGTTTTAATTTTGGACTACCCGAATTATCTAACAAGTTAGAATTTCTTTTAACTCATAGGCAAGGATATAAATCGCTCATGATTTAGTTGCTTTATATATTCCATTATAAGGAAAAATGAATCTTTTCTGAGTGGTGCAACAATTTTTTTCTTTTTAATTTTTTTTAGAATTTATTTATTTATGAGAAAGATAGGAGGAGAGAGAAAGAACCAGACATCACTCTGGTACATGTGCTGCTGGGGATTGAATTTAGAACCTCATGCCTGAGAGTCCAGTGCTTTAACACTGCGCCGCCTCCCGGACCACATGGTGCAGCAATTTATCTGTAATGTAAAGATATAGAGAAAATAAAACTTTCTTTTTTTAAATATAGTATTTATTTATTTTTAATTATTTTCCCTTTTGCTGCCCTTGTTTTTGTAGTTATTGTTGTTGATGTCATAGTTATTGGATAGGACAGAGAGAAATGGAGAGAGGAGGGGAAGACGGGGAGAGAAAGACAGACACCTGCAGACCTGCTTCACCACCTGGGAAGCGACTCCCCTATAGGTGGGGAGTCGGAGGCTCAAACTGGGATCCTTCCACCCATCCTTGCGTTTCGCTGCACTACTGCTTTACTCCCAAAACTTCTTTCTTTTGAACATATCTGCTGTGTTAATGTTTGAGTAACTGTCTAGACTGCTTACTGGGTTTTATATTGGTATCTTACTATGCTAGCTATCTGTATTAGCTGCTTTACAAATTGGTGGCCTGCTTGGAAGAGGAGAAAGACTTTACATAGATTCTCCCATTCAGACCTGAGATATTCCAGAGTCTTTTCTATTTAATCACACTTTATTTCTGTTTAACCTATGGCTCTCTCTTTATAGTCATAATGAGTTTCTGTTTAACATCATGCTGTTTCATGCAACACTATGTACTCACTTGATAACATCCACATTTGTTCATTTAAACTATTGCTTTAGTTCTTTTACCATGTCCTTTAAAAGAAATAAAATCCGGTTGAATCTGTATCACTCTGCAGTCAGTTACCTAGTACTTACTGAATAAATTGAAAAGGCTGAAAAAAAAAAAAAAAAACCTCACATATGCTCTTTGCTGCCATTAATAATTACTTTCGGGGGTTGGGCGGTAGCACAGTGGGTTAAGCGCAAGGACCGGCATAAGGATCCCCACCTGCAGGGGAGTAGCAAGGGAAATAAATATTAAAAAACTAAAAATAATTACTTTTATCTGGCTGTTAATAGGGGATCCTCATGATACAGATGTGGGACTTTAGCCAGCAGCTACTGCTAAAAGTCACCTTTACTCCTTCTACACGTATGGGGATATATGTAAGTTGTAAAGGACCATAAACGTGGTGTCTTTGGTCACATGGTGTAGTTGCTCGGGTTGGAGAGGTTAATAGACAACTTCATCTGAAAGTAAGTGCTCTGGTTGAACAAATCACATTAGTATTCAGGCATTGGCTTGGGATTTGATTTCATTTAGCCTGTTGTCCTGCTTTAATTTAATAACTGAAAGCAGCAGCAAATTCCACTGGTGTTTTACTTAGGAGGGGCAATAACCAGAGCATCACGCTGGCATATTCAGTGCCAGGGATCGAACGTGGAACCCTGTGCTTGAGAGTCAGTGCTTTGTCCACTGTGCCATCTCATAGGCTGTATCTTCCTTTTTATTGTTTTTCTTTCTTTCCTAGTTCTGGGGCTTCACAATCTCACTGCTCCTAGCCTGACTTTTTTTTTTTTTTTAATAAAAAAGGAAACACGGGAGTCGGGCTGTAGCGTAGCGGGTAAGCGCAGGTGGCGCTAAGCACAAGGACCGGCGGAAGGATCCCGGTTCGAACCCCGGCTCCCCACCTGCAGGGGAGTCGCTTCACAGGCGGTGAAGCAGGTCTGCAGGTGTCTCTTTCTCTCCCCCTCTCTGTCTTCCCCTCCTCTCTCCATTTCTCTCTGTCCTATCCAACAACGATGACATCAATAATAACTACAACAACAAAACAACAAGGGCAACAAAAGGAATAAATAAATAAATAAATAAATAAAAGAAATTACTCCTAAAAAAAAAAAAAAGGAAACACAAAACCAGAGGGTAAGAGGGGTACAACTCCACACAATTCCCACCACCAGAACTCCATATCCCATCCCTTCCCCTGATTGCTTTCCTAGTCTTTTTTTTTTTTTTTTTTTTTTAAGAATTTATTTATTTATTCACGAGAAAGATAGGAGGAGAGAGAAAAAGAACCAGACATCGCTCTGGTACATGTACTGCTGGGGATTGAACTCGGGATCTCATGGTTGAGAATCCAGTGCTTTATCCACTGTGCCACCTCCCAGACCACAGCTTTCCTATTCCTTAACCCTTTCCTATTCCTTAACTCTGGGAGTATGGACCCAGGGTTATTATGGGGTGCAGAAGGTAGAAGGTCTGGCTTCTGTAATTGCTTTCCCACTGAACATGCTAGCCTGACTTGTTTGTTTGGAGCTTCCTCTGGTGCTTTTGGTGTTAACAGGCCTTACCCATGGCAGGGAACGTGTTATCCCCTGGCTCCAGTGCCTTTCTTAGCGAAATAGATGATCCTTCCTGGAATTCACCACTTATAGCAACTATTTCTTTTGTACTACCTAATTAGATAAAGCAACCTTTGTCATAAAGCCATGTAGAGCACACAAGGCAAACTAAGAGATTGGCAAGTGTGTGGCAGAGAGCATGCTGTGCTGGTGAGCAGTGTGAGGAGAGACAGGGTAACCTCCCTGCTTGCCTGCTGGCCTCAAAGTTGCGGTCAAGAGTCCATAACTAACGCTGTTTGAACTTTGAAAGCAATGTCAGACTAGCACACTGTAAATGAAAACTGAAAATTTACAGCTTTGAATGAACAGATTGTATAGAGCTAGTATGAATTTTCCCCCAGCTGTGCACAGAAATGAGTTTGAATTACATAGTTTCATAGTCATGATCTTAAGACTAAAATATTTCCATGGAATTACAATATTTGTGTGACTTTGTATAGAGAAAATAGCTTGTTTCTAAACTTTAGGATCTTTTATAGCCTCTAGTATTCTTTAGGACACCTGTTGGGTGAATTTTAAACGAGGCTCACGATTTTACTAGCATGCCTATTTTTAAAGAACAGAATGGTCTGCTTCTAGGACTTCCTCCTGGTGTTTCAAATGAGAGCTCTCATGTATCGCAACATTATTTATCTATTTTTGTAAAGGGCTGTTAATCACTTGGTGCCACCCTGTCTGAGTTGTGTGCTTTTGGACTGTCTACATGAAATCACTTGATATGGTCTCTCATTTTTGCAAAAACAGTTTCTTGTATTTTTTAGTCCACCATCTTAACATGAAATTAAATTATTTAATAGAAATATTTAGAGACCAGGAGCATACTTTTAACAAAATCTTTATTGTAGATATTGTCCTGCTCTTTTTTAGAACAGGGCAGTGTTTAACAGCAATTGTCAGTGTAGTTGTGAAATAGAATTTATCCTACCTTTGGCAAAACACATTCTGTCCTTTCCCTATTTCTAAGCAAGCACATGCTTTTTGTTTAAAAGAAGGCTTAGTAAGACCAGTTTGTATCTCCATATTATAGTTCTAGATAGGAAGTTACTGGATACTAAAGTTCTGATGAAGTGTCATTAATGCCACTTGGATTGCTCTGTAGCAGTGCTACCAAGGCTTGTGAACTGTAGTTCTTATGTGAAATGTGAGGTGGTGACCTCCTGCTCCAGAGGCCAAAAGTGCTGCCGACAGAACTGAACCCTGCCATTCCCTAAGATGAAAGTCCTGCTGAGTGATGGCAGTTCAGCGCCATGCTCAGGGCGGTTTCCAGCAACTGTTCAGGGTCCCAGCTGCACATTCGCATGTCTTACAGTGGGTGGGCAGGTATTTCTTTGTAGGGAAGAGAATCAGCATGTGAATAATTTCTTCAAAGAGTGAAAACAGGAATTATCACTATTTAATTTATTTGCAGTAGAGACAGAAATAGGGAGGCAGGAGGATAGAGAGGGAAGGAGGAAAAAAGGAGACACCTGCAGCCTGTTGCACTGTTTGTGAAGCTTCCCTCTGCAGGTGAGGAGCAGGGGCTTAAATCTTGGTCCTTGGAGACGGTAACTCGTGTGCTTTACCAGCTGCGCCACTGCCCAGCCCCTCCCAGCCTCCTTTCTTTTTTTTTTTTTAATTTTTTAAAAATATTTATTTTATTTATTTATTCCCTTTTGTTGCCCTTGTTGTTTTATTGTTGTTGTCGTTGTTGGATAGGACAGAGAGAAATGGAGAGAGGAGGGGAAGACAGGGAGGAGGAGAGAAAGATAGACACCTGCAGACCTGCTTCACCGCCTGTAAAGCGACTCCCCTGCAGGTGGGGAGCCGGGGTTCGAACCGGGATCCTTATGCCGGTCCTTGTGCTTTGCGCCACCTGCGCTTAACCCGCTGCGCTACAGCCCGACTCCCCCAGCCTGCTTTCTAACTTCATTTTTTTCTTTTTTAAAAATATTTTATTTATTCATGAGAAAGATAGAGAGTGAGAAAGAACCAGACATTACTCTGGTAACGTGCTGCCAGGGATTGAATTTGGGACCTTCTGCTTGAGAGTCCAGTGCTTTATCCACTGCGCCACCTCCTGGACTGCTCTCAGCTTCATTTCTGCCCTCCATCTTTGCCATTATGCACCATCTGTCACCAGTTTGCAGCAATCCTTTGTGGGCAAGTATTTGTAACTTTGCACAAGTGTTTTCTCTAAGCCACTTATCTAAGGGGGTCTCCCGGCCTCTCCTTGTTTTCAGTATCAATGCCAGGCAGTGAACCTAGTGCTCACTGGGTAGTACCAGTGAGAAACCTCCCTAGTTACAGGGAGAAAGAAAAAACTCCTGATTTTTGTTCTATTATTTGCTCTGCTCCTCACTCACATCCTGGCACAAGTTTTTCTATAGCTTACATTGAAATATTTGAACCTGCTTTCTCAAGGTCAGTTAAGAGCACTTGTTTTTCGAAAGATTTAGTTACTTGTTTGTTTTTGTTGAGAGAGAGAGATAGAGAGAGAGGGAGAGAAACAGGCCAGAGCACTGCTCAGCTCTGACATATGTTGATGCCCCATTTGAACCAGAGACATCTGGGGCCTTAGTGTGTCCACTGTGCTATCACTGTAGACTTACTCCACTCATTTTTATTCTTTTTTTTTTAAATTTTTTATAAAATTTTTTATTTTCCCTTTTGTTGCCCTTAGTTGTTTTTTTATTGTTGTTATTATTGTTGTTATTGATGTCATTGTTGTTGGACAGGACAGAGAGAAATGGAGAGAGGAGGGGAAGACAGAGAGGAGGAGAGAAAGATAGACACCTGCAGACCTGCTTCACCGCCTGGGAAGCGACTCCCCTGCAGGTGGGGAGCCGGGGTTCGAACCGGGATCCTTATACCGGTCCTTGCTCTTTGCGCCACGTGCGCTTAACCCGCTGTGCTGCTGCCTGACACTCATTTTTATTTTTACAAAGCTTTTCCATTAACTTCTGAAACTAGGATATATCTAATGATTCATGGGATCTTAGGTTTGATTAAATAAAGTGCCTCTCTTTTAGCATTTGCTGCAGAGCATGGATCTTGCATTCTAGTTGGTCTGGGATCATATCATCACTCCATCCAGGACAACACCTAACATTTTATATTCAGATGGTATTAATGTCTTGCTTAATGACAAGAATATGTCCTGGGAAGTATGTCATTAGGCAAATTCACTGCTGTGTGCAGGCAACATTAATAGTGGACTTTGTGCACTCAGGCAGGGATCATGATAAAAGCAGCACAAGAGGAAATGGTATTTCAAGAGATGCTGTGAACATGAAATACACAAGTTTGCTGCCATGCTGTCACAGCTAAGAAGTCTATAAATAAAAACTGGAATTTGGAACCGTAGCTATACAGAGCCTTCCCTCCACTGACCAAACATGTACCGCACACTCTAATACTTCACTTGCGCACTTTCCAGACCGCTTTCCCCACACCTTAAAGCAGCAGACTAGAAACAGTAGTTAATAACGGAACACTGGAAATCCAAAAAGGTATTCACTAGCCTGTGAAGGGACTTAGAGGGCATTTATTTTTACTTCCTCCTTTATTGGCGACTTAAATTAGCAAAATATTATCACATTTAATCTGTTTCACATGCAGTCTTCTATAAACATCTCCCCTGGGCTAATGAAGCGCTCTAAGACTAGACGATGGTGGACCCGGGCGATAGTGCAGCAGGTTCAGCTCACATGGCGCAAAGCGCAAGGACCGGCGCAAGAATCTCGGTTTGAGCCTCCGGCCCCCACCTGCTGGGGGGGTCACCTCACAAGAGGTGAGGCAGGTCTGCAGGTGTCTGTCTTTCTCTCTCCATCTTCCCACCCTCTCTTGATTTCTCTCTGTCCTATCCAACAACGGTAGCATTAATAATAATAAACAAGGGCAACAAAATTGGAAAAATGGCCTCCAAGAGCAGTGGATTCGTAGTGCAGGCACCAAGCCCCAGCATTAACCTTGGAGGCAAAAAAAAAAAAGAGAGAGAGAGAGAGAGAGAGAGACTAGGAGATGCTGCTGAAGTGACGTTAAGATGACTTGCTTCTCTCAGCCTTCTGACTTTGACATCAAAGCAGTTGTAGATGCCACTTCTACTTCCACCAGTGAACTTGCTGCCATTGTTGGGCTGCTTGAGCATGCCTACAGCACCTTCCCTTTGGTTCTTCTGGACCATACTTTTTGACTAATACACTCAGTTGGGGCTTACCTCTGGAAGACATGGTATTCAGAAGATCTGAGTTCACTCTCTCACTTGTAATAGGAAACAGTTCAAATGCCCTTCATGTTTTCTTCTGGTTCTGACATTGTACTATTGTGTATATATAGTTACCCTTTTTTTTCAGGATTTTAACATTTGTATTGACTAAATCATCTAATTATGATTCATAAGGTTCATGTTACTCCTAAAACAACTGAGTAATAAAAAGTAGTCAGCTTTAGTCAGTAGTTATAAGCTGTGCTCTCTGTGTGTGATTAAAGGGAAACCTTTAGCAGCCTATCTTTGAATATATAATGCAGATGCTATTTCTTTTCCTCACCAGTAACTTGAGTTTATTTTGGTCTTGACAGAATGGAGTTTTGTTTATGAAAAATAAAACAACTCACTATACACACTATCTCAGTCATTTTGGAGTAGACACAGAATCCCTGAAAACTGAAGTGTTTCCATTCTTGTTTCCCCTGTACCTTTTACCGTACTAGTATTAAAAAACTGAATACTTAAATGAGTGGTTGATAAAGGAACCCAGTATAACTACTATACCAATTTGGGAGGAAAAAACATCATTAAAGACTGAATTAATTAAAACCATTAAATAAATTAGACCAAAATAGAACACTGGTTTTGTATATTTCACACTGCCTATTGCTGATGCTTTTCATACACCTTTTGCTTGGCTTTGCAAGCTCCTTGAACTAGCAGGGTATTTTGTTTGTTTTGTTTTCCCATTACTTTTTTCTCCTATTTCCCCAACTGTAGAAGCCACTATATGGTGGGTGGGGCGGTAGCGCAGTGGGATAAGCGCGCATGGCGCAAAGCCCAAGGAGTGGCGTAAGGATTCTGGATCGAGGGAGTCAGGTGGTGGCGCACAGCAGGTTAAGCGCAGGTGGCGCAAAGCGCAAGAACCCGCGTAAGGGTCCCCCTAACCCCCACCTACAGGGGAGTTGCTTCACAAGCGGTGAAGCAGGTCTGCAGGTGTCTGTCTGTCTTTCTCTCTTCTGTCTTCCCCTCCTCTCTCCATTTCTCTGTCCTAACAAAGACGACATAAATACCAACAACAATAATAACTACAAGTGCAACAAAAGGGAATAAATAAATAAATATTTTAAAAAAAGAATCCAGGTTTGGTTCGAGCCCCCGGCTCCCCACCTGCAGGGGGTCACTTCACAGGCGGTGAAGCAGGTCTGCAGGTGTCTGTCTTTCTCTCCCCCTCTCTGTCTTCCCTCCTCTCTCCATTTCTCTCTGTCCTATCCAATAACAACAACAACATCAGTAACAGCAACAATAATAACCACAACAGTGATAAAACAACAAGGGCAACAAGAGGGGAAAAAAATAGCCTCCAGGAGCAGTGGATTCGTGGTGTAGGTATCGAGCCCCAGCAATAACCCTGGAGGCAAAAAAAAAAATTAAAATTAATTTTAAAAAAGCAATTAAAAAAAAAGAAGCTACCATATGTTGCAGATTTGGACATCTTTAAATAACTACAATAGGTTTACTGATCCCCCCCCAGCCATTTTCCTAGTCTAACATAAATATATTGGATTATGTAATTCTGATATCTAACATTTGATATTGCTATTCTAACAAAGATGGAGGTCTTTCCTGATGCCACTTGTCTGATGAGATTAAAACTCTTGATATGTTTTTTTCTTTTTAATTTGTTCTTCTGAAATGACTCATGGGATAAAATTATAGAGTTTGGTCTAATACTAAAAGAACTTCCAAATCTTACATGTATTCTCTGTATTAATACTTGTGGTAATCTTTTTTTTTTTTCATAGTACCTTTTTTTCCTAAAACAAAATTTAAGAAGTATACTATGTACAGAGAGTCTTGTACTTTGGTGAGTTTATAGTCCAGCTCTGTCGAAAGGTTTATCTTGGGAACCCTCTGATCAATATTGTTGACTGTAAAGAAAATTGCTAAGAAAACACTGAGCAATTCCATCTTTTAGGGGCAAGGTGGAGGTAAGGGAGCTGAGAGCATTCTCAGGAGTAGATGTTTGAGCTACCATCAAAATTTTGACAGGACAGATGTAGAGAAGAGGAAACTGTAGAAGGAGATGCTGTGTGAGTAGTTGTGAAGATGTGACATAATGATTGTTGGCTATCATGTCCCTTGAGTATGATGTGCTTTTGTATGTTGTTTGTTTTTGTCCCCCTATTTTGAGAATTCAGAATCTACTTTGCAACTGTGGGTTCAGTCACATCTCCATTTAGACTTCACCTTCCTAAAGGTGAAGACAAATCTTTAGGCTGTATACTTCGTTTGTTCCATCCTTTAAGCCATTTTAGTAGTCTGTCTTTTGTCTAGCAACTCCCATTATGTCAGTGTTGAGCAATCGTGGCAAAAGCTTTCTTACAGTTTCACATGAGTGATTCATGATAGGTGGAAGCTTTTGCTTACTTGGCCACTCAACCATGGCTCCTTCTTACCAGGGATGTAAGAGAGAAAATATTTTAGGAAAACTCTTGTGTTTACTTCTCCTCCTCCATCATGCAAAGGAATAATCTTTTTTTTTAATTAATTTTTTTATAGGATGGAAACACTGACAAGACCATAGGATAAGAGGGGTACAGTTCCCACTACCAGAGCTCCGCATCCCATTCTCTCCCCTGATAGCTTTCCTATTCTTTATCCCTCTGGGAGTGTAGACCCAGCGTCTTTATGGGGTGCAGAAGGTTGAAGGTCTGGCTTCTGTAATTGCTTCCCCGCAAGAATAATCTTTATATAGGCATTTCAGTGTATTCAATTTTAAATCCAACAATATGTTCTAATGCGCTATATTAAGGAATCAGATGTTCGGGGGCTGGTTGACAGTACACCTGGTAGAGCGCACGTTACTCAAGCCCCTGGTACCCACCTCTAGGAGGAGAAACTTTGCATACAGTGGATCAGTGTTGCCAGTGTCTCTTTCTCTCCTTTTATCCCTTTCTCTTTCTCTATAAGAAAAAAGGGGGAAGAATAAAGGTTGCTGAGAACAGTAGGTTCATGGTTCTGGCTTTCATTTATTTATTTTTCCCTCCAGGGTTATCGCTGGGGCTCAATGCTAACACTACAAATCCACTGTTCCTGGTGGCCATTGTTTTTCCTCCCCATTTTATTGGGTAGTACAATGAGAATCTGAGCGAGGAGAAGGAGAAAGATAAACACCCGCAGACCTGCTTCACCACTTGTGAAGTGACCCCCTGCAAGTGGGGAGATGGGGCCTTGAACCAGGATCCTGCAGGTCCTTGTGCTTTGTACTATGTGTGCTTAACCTGGTGTACCACTGCCCGAACCCTTGTTCAGGCTTTACTGAAGTTTTCATACCTGCACATTTCCAGCACTTTCCCCAGCAAGAGGGTGAGAGGCAGAGAGACAGACAAAAAAAGCAAAGAGGCAAAACAGCAAAACTTAACTGCTTGTGATACTTCCTTCCCTTCCCGTGGCGCTCCATTGTGCAAGCCAGGTTTCAAATCCAGGTTCTCTGACGTAGGGAAGTGTATTCTCTCTCTGTCTATTAAATAAATAAATAAAATATTTAAAAAATTAACTTTTAATTCTTGTGGTCTCTCTCCAACTTTTTTGTTGTTGTTGCTAATTTCAGCATAAATCTTAAATAGTTGAAAATATTCTACAGTTTACCAAACTGCTGTTGAAAGTGAATAGTAATAAAAGAGAAAATAAGGGAGTTGGGTCTTAGTGCAGCGGTTATGCACAGGTGACGCAAAGCGCAAGGGCCAGCGTAAGGATCCTGGTTCAAGGCCCAACTCCCCACCTGCAGGGGAGTTGCTTCACAGGCGGTGAAGCAGGTCTGCAGGTATCTATCTTTCTCTCCCCCTCTCTGTCTTCCCCTCCTCTCTCCATTTCTCTCTGTCCTATCCGACAACGAATTGTGTCAACAAGGGCAATAATAATAACCACAGCGAAGCTACAACTAGGGCAACAAAAGGGGGAAAAAAAAAATGGCCTCCAGAGAGGTGGATTCATGGTGCAGGCACCGAGCCCAGCAATAACCCTGGAGGAGGAAAAAGAAAAAAAAAACTACAAGGGCAACAAAAAAGGAAAATGAATAAATAAATATGATTCTCTAGTGATTTATATTTTTGTCAAAATGATGGTGGAGATGGAGATTGCTAGCAGTTTATGTTAAAATTCTCACATGTACTTCATTTTTATTTTCCTAGGGCTATTTACCTACTTAGAAATGCTTTTGTTATTTTGTTCTTGGAATTGAACCCAGGACCTCATTACATGAGACTCCTGCTCTACTCTCATCTCCATCCCTGACTTTAAAAGTCTTCATTGTGGACTTTCTTGACTTTCTTCTTGGTGATTTACCCTTTGATTCCCTAAGCTGTTAGGCTCATCCTGTATTAAAATTGTAGACAGTTGTGGCCAACCGGTAGAAAACTGGAACATAGTCATAAATATGCAATGAGTGTGACTTCAGATTTCTAACTAAATGTGCTTTCTTCAAAGTGACATAGGAGCCAGCAGACTGAACAGATCCTTATTTGGAAGCCACTGGTGTATGATGAGACAAAGAAAGCTGATTATAGCTTTGCTCAACTGCCTTAACCTGTCTCCCTCCTGTCTGAATACTCAGTTGAGGGCCTCAGGCCTCAGTCATGTCATGGCAAATGAGGTCATAGTTGGTACTCAACATGGTTGTTCCCTTATCTTCATAGGCTATTCCCCCCCTCCCGAGATTTATGATTAGGAAATAAAAGAAAAATGCTTCCCAGGTCTTTAGCATGTATACAGAAATTCTCTTCTTAATCTGATGTGTAGTGTAACTGACCTAGTAATTTTTTGCATTCTCTGATATTCTGAAATCCTTAAATACAGTAATAAGATGATCATTTACCCAGAGTCAGATAAGGAAATTTATCTCTTTAAAGAATAAAGAATGGTTGTTTTTTTTTTTTTCTTTATTGGGGAGTAAATGGTTTACAGTCAATAGTACAATAGTTTGTACATGCGTAACATCTTTTTGTTTTCCACAAAAAAAATAGTTTTATTATACTCTACTGTTAGAATGTCACTAAACAAAAATGCAGGTAAAAGTGATTTGGGATCAAGACTGAGAGAACCACATCTGTCTCTAGATGCCTCCACTGGAATGTGGCATTATCCTCATAAGAGATTCATCTTTACTTTTTTCCTTAGTGAGAAATCATCTCCATGGGGATCTGTGTAGAAAGAAGCATGCTATTCTTTCTATGGCAACATGGTTAAATTGTGTTTGAATCCATTTCATACTTGTGTGTGTTAATTTGATCTAGCCTTAGGCTGTAGAGTAAGACTACTGTGTGTTGTGCAGTCTTTGGAGTACATATAACCAAACATCACATTTACTTTTTGTTTTAGAGACAGGAAACAGATAAAGTACGTAAGAGACCACACACTAAAACGTCCTTCTATGTGGTGGGGGCTGGGCTTGAACTTGGGTTGCACACAGGGCAAAGTAGTGCACTATTCAAGTGAGTTACTGCACCAGCCCAGCCACACATTTACGTGTGTATGTGATTCTGCCTACATTTGCTCATAATTTCAACTCGTTTTTTTGGTCTTTAATAATAGTAGCCCAACTACCTCAATATAAAAACATTCATTTTTGGTAATACAAGAAATGATGTTGTAGAGACACGGTATGTAAATCTTTTCACCCTCATCAAGAAATTGTAGTAATGTCCATATCTGTGAATTTTTGAGACTTCTGAAAATAGCTGGTGGTAGACATATATGAACATAGTACAAGGTTGTAACTTAAAGAAAGATTGCAGTGAACAATGTATCATTGTTCTAAAGTCCATTAAGCATGTAGGTTTAGCTAGCTTGGGAACAGCCTCTAGCATGTGACTCTAAATAACACTTGCACAACAAACAAGGGCTTGATAAGTGAGCAATAAATCTGGGCCGACTGTCCGCGTCCAAGTTCTGTCATAGTAGTTTGAGGACCTAAAAGCAGTAGTAAAAAGTTTCAAAATTAAAACATTTCTCACAACTATTATATATTACTCATTTTCACTTAAATTGTATTTTTTAATTCTTTTCTTTATTATTAGCTAGAGACATTGAAATTGAGAGGGATGGGGAAATAGGGCAAGAAACAGAGACATCTGCAACCCTGCTTCACTACTTATGAAGCTTTCCCCCTGCAGGTGGGGACCAGGGTCTTGGACCTGGATCCTTGTGCCCTGTGATGTGAGTGTTTAGCCAGGTGCACCACCGCTTGGCCCCAATTGTATTTTTCATTGTTTCCAGAAAGTCAACTTTTCTTCTTTTTTATTTGTTATTATTTTTTTAAATTTAGGTCAGCCCCCCCCCCCCCCCCCAGTTGTCATTGGGACTCAGTGCTTACACTAAGAATCCACTGCTCTTGGAGGCTGCTTCCATTTTTTTTTTTTTTTTTGGATAGGACAGAGAGGAATTGAGAGGAGGGAAAGATAAACACCAGCCGACCTGCTTCACCCCTTTCGAAGGGACTCCTCTGCAGGTGGGAAGCCAGGGCCTCGAACCAGGATCCTTATGAGAGTATTTGCACTTAATACTATGTGCACTTAGCCTGGTGTGCCACCAGCCAGCCCCCTGTCAACTTTTCTTAATTAACAGGAATCCTCTAGATTTGTCAGTAGACACTTAGGTTTTGGTCTTAAATATATTTGAATATAAGTTTTCTCTCATTTTCTTTAGTATAGTGATGATTTGTATGTCTGGGTGTCTTTAGTATAAAAACAGATCACTTTTATTGGGGGATTATTCTTTAATAATTTTTTTGTGTTTTTATTTATTTATTTTCCTTTGTGTTGCCCTTGTTGTCTTTTTATTGTTGTTACAGTCATTGTTGTTGTTATTGATGTCGTTGTTGTTGAATAGGACAGAGAGAAATGTAGAGAGGATGGGGAGACGGGGAGAGAAAGACAGATACCTGCAGACCTGCTTCACTGCCTGTGAAGCGACTCCCCTGAAGGTGGGGAGCCGGGGCCTTGAACCGGGATCCTTCTGCTGGTTCTTGCGCTTTGCACCATGTGTGCTTAACCTGCTGTGCTACTGCCCGACTCCTGCTCTGGACTGTTTTAAATTTTCACTTTTCCTGTCTTGTGACACAGTTTAAAAGGGTTGATGGATGTGTTAGAGACTAAACACTTCAGGCCTGCAAAATAGCTCACTTGGATAGTGTGCTGCTTTGCCATGTGCAACCAAGGTTTGAGCCCAGCCCCTACCTTATTAGACAAGGTTTTAGGACTTGGTTCCTTACCATCTCTCTCTGCTGCTTCATTTCTCTTTATATTTGAGAGAAGAAAAAAAAAGAAAGGAAGAAAGTCAAATCACCCCCAGAATCCAGAATGCTAAATCCCCTCTGGTGACAGATAGAGGGCATATAAATATTCTTGAGATATGTTTAAGTTTCTGTTCATAAGGCTTTAAATTTTTAAAAAATATTTATTTTCTCTTTAGTTGCCCTTTTTATTTTATTGTTGTGGTTATTGATGTCGTTGTTGGATAGGACAGAGAGAAATGGAGAGAGAAGGGGGAGACGGGGAGAGAAAGACAGACACCTGAAGACCTGCTTCACCACTTTTGAAGCGACTCCCCTGCAGTTGGGGAGCCGGGGCCTCGAACCAGCATCCTTTTGTGGTCCTTGCACTTTGCGCCACCTGCGCTTAATCCAATGCGCAACCGCCCGACTCCCAAGGCTTTTTTCCCCCCCCTCCATGGTTGTCACTGGGGATCCGTGCACTACTAATCCATTGTTCCTGGAAGCCATTCCCCCCTCCACCCCTTTTTGTATAAGGCAGAGATAAATTGAGAGAGATGGAAAGACAGAGAGGGGGAGAGAAAGACACCTGCAGACTAGCTTCACCGCTTGTGAAGCGACCCCCCTGCAGGTGGGGAGCCGGGGGCTGGAACTAAAATCCTTGCTTCAGTCCTTGCGCTCGTGCTTAACCTGCTGTACCACCGCCTGACTCTCCGTCATAAGGTTTTCTATGAAGTTGCTGAGCTCTAGTATCTAAATTGTGCTGTGTGGAAGGATGCATTAACTGATTAGATAGCTCTGTGCAGGTAAAGTTAAAGTGGCACTGCAAGCATTTTGTGAAAAGTCGGTTTAAAGTATAGAAGAAAAACATCTTTGGGAGTCAGACGGTAGTGCAGTGGGTTAAGCCACTGGGCGTAAGGATCCGGGTTTGAGCCCCGCCTGCCCCCCCCCCCACCTGCCGGGAGTCACTTCACAGGCGGTGAAGCAGGTCTGCAGGTATCTGTCTTTCTTTCTCCCTCTCTGTCTTCCCCTCTCTACATTTCTCTCTGTCCTATCCAACAATGACAACATCAATAAGAGCAACTACAACAATAAAAAACAAAGTCAACAAAAGGGAAAATTAAAAAAACATCTTCAGAGTTGACTATGAAAAGGAGGTAAGCCATACATTTATTATGGTTAGGCCTAAGTTTATAACTCCTTCATTTTCCCAGGTACTTGTTCTACTGGGTGTTTGGAAAAGTCACAATGCCTTTTTCTATGCAAAAATATGTCCCAACGTTTTTTGACAACTCTTCACAATCACACCCTTCTCCCTGGAAAAGGTAGAACCTTGTAAAAATCCACCATTGTGTTCTCATACTTCCCTGTGTGTTAATCTTGCATTGAAATATTTATTTATTTATTTATTTATTATTGTTGTAGTTATTGTTGTTGTCGTCGCTGTTGGATAGGACAGAGAGAAATGGAGAGAGGAGGGGAAGACAGGAGGAGAGAAAGACCTGCAGACCTGCTTCACCGCCTGTGTGAAATATTTATTACGCTATGAACCTGAGATGCATGGCTTGCCTTTATTTTCTTATTTCTTTTTAAATTTATTCAATGCCTACAGTGTTCTTTTATGTACTTTTAGAGATTTTTATTTATTCATGAGAAATGATACGAGAGAGAAAAAGAACCAGATGTCACTCTGGTACATGTGCTGCCAGGAATTGAACTCGGGACCTCATGCTTGAGAGTCCAAAGCTATATCCACTGTGCCACCTCCCGGACCATGCCTACAATGTTCTGTGCTTTATGTATCAACTGATTTGTTTATGATTTAGGTCACAGTATTATATGGTTAAAGAATAACCCAGTAGGACAAGCTTTCAACTTAGCAAGTTGTAATTGAAACACTTACTTGTAGAAAGTACTGTGTTCATGTTTGGAATGTAGAAAAGCGAGGGCAGGGAGAATCTTACTTTCCAGAAGTTCATGCTCTCATGGGAAAGACACATTAGACTTGTGCTATAAAAGTGCTTGTGCTCTCTCTCTCAAAAAAAAAAAAACTTACTATTTATAGTTTGTGGTCTCTTAGTGCAATGATTTTAACCCTGTTAGTCCCAGACACCTTTTTTTGCCCCTAAGAAATAGTTTAAATTTTATCACAGAGTGAAATTAGTATATAACTTAGCCAAGCACATAACCTAAAAATTAATATTATGATATTAACTTATTAGTGATAAAATTATGTGTGTCCACGTGTGCACAAGTGCATACATGGTTAGACATGATTGTATTAGAAGTCACTAGTATTCAGGTCCATGAATCTACTGAAAATTACATCATTATTGCATTGTTAAGTGTGCTAAGATGGTAAATGAAAATATTAGGAGGATGACATTGCTATTGATAATTATAATTAAGTAGGTTATGCTATTAACAGTTTCCCCAGAGTATGATTGATTAACCTTTAGAGGGAAAAAAAAGTCTGTAATTAAAACTGGTTTTTGTGGTCTGTATATGAGTGGGCATTGTGTGTGATTTCATCTGTGCGGATGTCTGCTAAGATTTTAAAAATTGAGTAGCCTGGGAGATGGCATGGATAGGGTCTTGGGCTCTTGGCCCCCAGTCATTGCATGTGCCAGTCATTCCTTTTTCCTCATCTTGCTGTCTCATAAATAAATGAATACATTTTTTTGGTTAAATAACTTCTTTTTTATGTTTTATTTATTTATTAATGAGAAACATAAGAGGAGAAAGAGAGCCAGACACCACTCTGGTACATGTGCTGCCGGAGATTGAACTCAGGACCTCATGCTTGAGAGTCCAATGCTTTATCTACTGCCACCTCCCAGACCACAAATGAATACATCTTTTAAAAATAATAAGTAAATATATTGGAAGGCTATCTGCATCCAGTATCTTCTCTCTGTTAAATGTTTGTGGTACTTTGATAACCAAAATTATTTCCTCCCAATTTACAAATTGAAAATTTTTACTCTAAGTAGGAATGTGTCAGTATAATATTAAATCAGTTTCTGAAAGTCTGCATGAATCAATTTCTGCCTTATATAGTCAACTGAGGAAGCTTCTAAAGGAAAGATGTAGGTCTTCAATTGCAATATCTGTGGGCCAATTTGGGTCATATGATCACTAGGGAAAGCAATAAAAATTAAAATAAAATAAAAGAGGGGCTGGGTGGAGGCACACCTGGTTGAGTGCACAAGGACCCAGGTTCGAGCCCCGGGTCCCCACCTGTAGGGGAAGCTTCACGAGTGGTGAAGCAGGGCTGCAAGTGTCTCTCTGTTTCCCTCTCCATTTCTGGCTGTCTCTATCTGATGCATAAAGATAAAAAAATAAAAATAAATCAAGATAAATCAAGAATCACAAGAAGTATATCATAGTCTTTGTGTAGATCCATTAGTTATATACTGTTAACACTTGGTTTGCATAGTCCTCCACTCCTCTAGATAGAACCAGACAGAACTGCAGAGAAAGAAAGAAGTTCTGACCCCCCCCCCCCCGGCTCCCCACCTGCAGGGGAGTCGCTTCACAGGCGGTGAAGCAGGTCTGCAGGTGTCTGTCTTTCTCTCCCTCTCTGTCTTCCCCTCCTCTCTCCATTTCTCTCTGTCCTATCCAATAATAACCACATCAATAACAACAATAATAACTACAACAATAAACAAAGACAACAAGGGCAACAAAAGGGAAAATAAATAAATAAAATTAAAAAAAAATAAAAAAAAAAAGAAGTTTTGACCCCAACCCTCACCCATCGAGACCATAGTTTGGGGCCCAGGGAAAGGGAACTGCTGAGGATCTATCTGCCTCCTTGTATTTCATTGTTCAAGGATTGGAGGAAGGGAGGTGATGTGGAAGCTTGATGCAGTAGAAAGAATGCACCAGTCAGTTCTGAGTTGAGATCCCAGCTCTGGACTGATCACTTTATCTTAGCAAGTTGTCTGCCTTTTTTTTTTTTTTTTTTTTTTTTTTTTTAAGAACCTTGTGGTTGATTTCTGAAACAAAGGAACTTTTCATCCTCCCTATTCAACTTGGGTGGGGGATTGGATCTTTGGATCACCTCTGATCTCATTTTGTGTTCCTATAGTTTCCTCCAGTAATTTGCAGAAGTGACATTAATACTGTTGTTCTTTTAAAGGTCAAAGCCCCTGTATGTTCAAAGTGATAGTTAAGTATCCTAGGACTTAACATTTTACAAGAATATTGAAAGATCTTAAAAGGTATGTGTGTCTGTCTGTCTACCAATGGACTCAGTTTGTAAGATTTCACTAAAAAATTTATCTTCTCTCCCTCTCCTCCCACAAGGATTATCAATGGAGCTTGGTGCTTAATCAACCAATCATTACAGCCTTTTTTTCTTTTGTTTTAATTTATTTTTTAATTTTGATGCATAGGACAGAGATAAATTGAGATGGGGGAGAGAGGGACACCTGCAGACCTGCCTCACTGTTCATGAAACTTCCCTTTGCAGGTGGAAATTGAGGACTTGAACCCTAGTCCCTGTACATGGTAAAATCTGTGTGCCTACATCTGGCCTCTAAAAATTTTTTTTCTTTCTTTTTTAAAAAAATTTTTTCATTATCTTTCTTTATTGGATAGAAACAGCCAGGAATCAAGAGGGAAGTGGGTGATAGAGAGGGAGAGCGACAGACACCTGCAACCCTGCTTCACCACTTGCAGAGCCTTCCCTCTGAAGGTGGGGACAGGGGGCTCTCCTGTGTCCTTGTGCATTCTGACATGTGCACTCAACCAGGTGTGCCACCATCCAGCCCCAAAGTTATTTTTTCTAATAACTTACTTCAGAAATTCTACCCCCCCCCCCATACGCACACACCTGAAGGGGAATCGCTTCATAAACAGTGAAGCAGGTCTGCAGGTGTCTTTCTTTCCCCCTCTATTTTCCCCTCCTCCATTTTTCTGTCCTATCCAGCAATGATGACATCAATAACAACAATAGCTATAACTACAGCAATAAAAAACAACATGGGCAACAAAAAGGAAGAAATATTAGAAGAAAAAAGAAAAGAAATTCTACCCCCAACTTTTTGTTTGTTTGTTTTGCTTAATATTCATTTTGCTAAGTCACCCAATATGTAAGTCACCCAGCTTCTGTAGTGCAAAGAGGCAAAAGCCAGCCAACAGAAAGAGATGGTGCTGCTCACAATAGAGAGGGCTAGACGGGCTTAGCTCAGTGCAACTGCGTGGGTTTCACTCGCTAGACTCTGACATTACATTTTGTTATTGGGCCATTTTAGGAATTTGTAGTGTGGGCTGTGAAACTATTCACTTTGATAGGGCACTGCTTTGCCATACATCATCCACTATCTTGAAGAAAGTTTCCATACTGTGGTGTGTCTCCTCTTTCAGTCATCATCTGAAAAAGTTAGCCTAGAGCTGTGAAACCCTAAAGATGACCAAAGGAAAAAGAAATCTGTGCAGTTTTGAATGATAGAATTATTTTCATCCTTAAGATTAGTTTTACATGAGTCTTTACTCTTTTATACACGAACATGATATTGAGCACTTTAATTCTCAGTCAGTTCAGCACTATTTTTTAAAATATTTATTTATTCCCTGTTGTTGCCCTTGTTGTCTTATTGTTCTTATAGTTGTTGTTGTTGATGATGTTGTTGCTGTTGGATAGGACAGAGAGAAATGGAGGGGGGGGAGAGAAAGACAGACACCTGCAGACCTGCTTCACCACCTGTGAAGCGACTCCCCTGCAGGTGGGGAGCAGGGGCTCGAACCGGGATCCTGATGCCTTCGATCCATACTCCCAGCCTGTCTCTTTCCCTAGTGGTGAAGGGCTCTGGGGAAGCAGAGCTCCAAGGCACATTGGTGGGGGTGGGTGGGAGAGGAGTCTTCCCTCTCTTTACCCTCTCACTTCTAGTCAAGTGCTAAAGAGGTGCTTCTCCCAGCTCCAAAAGATAGAATTTGAGGTCAGGCTGTGTGTGTGTGTGTGTGTGTGTGTGTGTGTGTGTGTGTGTGTGTGTGAGAGAGAGAGAGAGAGAGAGAGAAGTATTTTTTACTATGTTATCAATAAGATAACATTACTGCTGAGATAGCGTTCTTGTTCCATTTCAGGAACATTAATAACATCATCATTTCCTTAACCATTTACATGGTATTTATCATGGGTTATTCAAGAAGAGAGAACTCCCACTTGAAATTTAAACAGACATATAAGAAATTACTTGAGGAGGAGTTGGTATTGTTTTTAAGAGTCTTTCTGAATAGTCACCATATTTTTCAGATTATAGTTCTTTCCTTTCTCTCACTACCCCCCTTCTTATCAGAGCACTAAACTTGGAACCTTTAGTGTCTTAGGCTTGAAAGTATTGCGTAATCATTTCACTATTTCCCCATCATATATATATATATATATATATATATGTCTAGCCCAGTCACTATATATATATATATTTTTTCGAACATTAATTCTTGATTATCTTAATAGGAAAGCAAGCAAAGCAAAGTTCCGCGATAGATATCTAGAAATAAACACTTTTGAAGAGGGTCAGGTGATGGTGCATCTGGTTAAGAGCATACATTATGGGGTTTGGGCGGTGGCGCAAAGCGCAAGGACCAGCATAGAGATCCCAGTTCGAGCCACCAGCTCCCCACCTGCAGGGAAGTCGCTTCACAGGCGGTGAAGCAGGTCTGCAGGTGTCTGTCTTTCTCTCCCCCTCTCTGTCTTCCCCTCCTCTCTCCATTTCTCTCTGTCCTATCCAACAATGAACAACATCAACAATGGTAATAATAATGACCACAACGAGGCTACAACAACAAGGGCAACAAAAGGGGGAAAAAATGGCCTCCAGGAGCAGTGGATTCATGGTGTAGGCACTGAGCCCAGCAGTAACCCTGGAGGGGAAAAAAAAAAAAAGAGCATATACTACAATGTGCAAGGTCCTAGGTTCAAGCCCCTAGTCCCCACCTTCAGTGGAACAGCTTTACAAACGATAAATTAGGGCTGAAGGTGTCTCTCCCTCACTCTCTCACTCCTCCTCTGTCTTGCTGTCCTCTCTCAATTTCTCTGTTTCTATCCAAAATTAATTAATAAATAAAAGCATTTAAAAAACATTTTTGTGTTAGCTGGCTTTCAAATGTTTGTTGTATTATTTATTTATTTTTATTTATTGCTTCCAGGGTTATTGCTGGGGCTCAGTGCCTGCACTAGGAATCCACTGCTCCTGGAGGTCATTTTTTTCCATTTTTGTTGCCCTTGTTATTTTACTTTTTTATTTTTTTAAATTTTTTATTTAAGAAAGGATTAACGAACAAAACCATAAGCTAGGAGGGGTACAACTCCACACAATTCCCACCACCCAATCTCCTTAACCCACCCCCTCCCATGATAGCTTTCCCATTCTCTATCCCTCTGGGAGCATGGACCCAGGGTCATTGAGGGTTGCAGAAGGTAGAAGGTCTGGCTTCTGTAATTGCTTCCCCGCTGAACATGGGCATTGACTGGTCGGTCCATACTCCCAGTCTGCCTCTCTCTTTCCCTAGTAAGGTGAGTCTCTGGGGAAGCTGAGCTCCAGGACACATTGGTGGGATCTTCAATCCAGGGAAGCCTGGCCAACATCCTGGTGGCATCTGGAACCTGGTGATTGAAAAGAGAGTTAACATACGAAGCCAAACAAATTGTTGAGCAATCATGGATCCCAAGTTTGGAATAGTGGAGAGGAAGTGTTAGGGAGGTACTCACTGCAAACTCTAGTGTACTTCTGCTTTCAGGTATATATTTTGCAGTAGTTTATGGATACGTGTGAACATAAGCTCTCTCTCACAGAAACTGGTGTATATCTAGGTTATGGGACTTTGTTAGAAGGTGAACCACCTGAGATGAAATTAGAGTGTACTATAAAAGGAAAGGTCTCACCCGAGTAATGACGCTGAAGGGTTGTCATTCCACACGTGAAGTCTCTGGACACAGTCTGTCAGTAGTTAATTAATATGAGAGGGGGAAAATCAGTTGTACGTCTCAAAGTTTCTCAAAACACAAACTGAATCTTTTTAATATATAGGCTGTGTATTTGATATGCAGACTCTCTCAAAAGCCTAGACCAAGTAGATCAGAAGCAACCAATAGCACAGCTATATACAAGATACTGGATACTGTATAGCAAACCATAACAAAAGGACTTTTCAAAGTTAACCCAATTACCAAATAATGTGATGATAACATTAACTATCGATTGTCTTTTTGAACCCTAAGACAGCAGGAACCTCACATCTCCACTATAGAGCCCCTACTTCCCCCAGTCCTGGAACCCTTGGATAGGGCCCACTTTCCCGTATGCGTCTCCCAATCCATACCAAATAATGTTGCATCCACCGATCACAACCTAACCAACACAACGATTGCCACCTCAGCATGCTTTGCCCTTGTTATTTTTATTGTTGCCATTGCTGTTGTTTTTGCTGGATAGGACAGACAGGAGGGGAAGACAGAGAAGGGGAGGGAAAGACAGACACCTGCAGACCTGCTTCACCGCTTGTGAAGCGACTCCCCTGCAGGTGGGGAGCCGGGGGCTCAAGCTGGGATCCTTACGCCGGTCCTTGCGCTTTGTGCCATGTGCGCTTAACCTGCTGCGCTATTGCCTGGTCCCCTAAATGTTTGTTCTTATAAATTACATTGGAGAGAACTGGTCTTTGAGTATTGTTATTCAGGATAATTTTTGGTAGTTTCATGTACATAATGGTAGGTTTTGTTTCATGGAATTAATTAAACTTTGCTGGAAGAACAAAGCCAATACTGAATGTTTATACACCCGATACTGTGCTAGATGCTTTATGATACATAGGACTAAATTCATCCGTAGGCTTATGGATGATTTTTACCATGCATATAGACTGTTTTCCAGTAAGTTTAAATGGTAAAGAAAAGGTTTTCTTCCCAAAGACTTTGACAGTACAAGCAATAAAACCTTTTAGTTCCATTTTCTTTAGTTATATTATGCATTGAAGTGAAGTTATTTTTCACCTTTTTTCTTTTTTTTTTTACCTCCCGGGTTATCACTGGGGCTTGGTGCCTACAATGCAACTCCACTCCTCCTGTAGCCATCTTCTTCCCATTGTTGCTGTTGCTGCTGTCATTGTTGTTGGTGGGACAGAGAAGCTGAGAGAGATGGGGGAGGTAGAGAGGAGAGAGAAAGGCAGACACCTGCAGACCTGCTTCACCGTTTGTGAAGTGACCCCCATGCAGGTGGGGAACCGGGGGCTTGAATGGAGATCCTTGTGCGGGTCCTTGCACTTCATGTCTTGTGCGCTTAACCCAGTGTGCCAAGTGGGGAATAACAATCTAGTAGGTGATGATGGTTGCCCATAACTTAGAATTCCAGGCATAGCTTTGTCAAGTCTTGCATTCACAAGATGTAAGAGGTGAAAGTTGACTCATTTAAGGATTAAAGGCACTTGTGTGGGAGTGACAGGAGAGATGATGGTGTGTACCAGAGAAATAAATAACTCTGATAAGTGGGGTTATTGGTTTTAGAAGCCACTGTTTTGTTTTCTAACACAGTGTTTTTTGTTTTTTGTTTTCTTATCCCAGTCACATTGATCAGACAACCACATGGCAGGACCCCAGAAAGGCCATGCTGTCCCAGATAAATGTAACGGCTCCCACCAGTCCGCCAGTGCCGCAGAACATGATGAACTCCGTCTCAGGTGAGCAAGACCCTGTCGGAGCAGTCAGCACATGGTGTATGTAATGCTTGTGTGCTAGGGCAGCTCCCAGTGTAAACTGGTCTGGCCTTTTCATGGGAAGTGTAGCCTTAGTGCATACTATAGGCCAGGCATTTGACCTAGGTCGTCTGAAACTATCTCATTTAATTGTTACAAGGTCCACTTAAGTAAGGTGCTCTTGTTAGTAATTTTCACCATAACACACAAGTTTCAATAGTAGGAGGAAGGTTCACGTTTGTAAGGAGTTCCAGGTCCTGTTTTTTTTTTTTTTTTAATATTTATTTATTCCCTTTTGTTGCCCTTGTTGTAGTTACTGTTGTTATTGATATCTTTGTCGTTGGATAGGAAAGAGAGAAATGGAGAGAGATGGGGAAGACAGAGGGGGGAGAGAAAGACAGACACCTGCAGACCTGCTTCACCGCCTGTGAAGTAACTCCCATGCAGGTGGGGAGCTGGGGGCTCGAACTGGGATCTTTACGCTGGTCCTTGTACTTTGCGCCATGTGAGCTTAGCCCGCTGTGCTACCGCCTAACTCCCAGGTCCTGTGTTCTTAACTCTGTGTGTACCAGATTAGGATGTTTAGTAAATCCCTGGTGAAAGCAGAGGGATCAGTCTTTATTTCTTTATTTATTTAACAGAGCACTGCTCAACTCTGGCTTATGGTGGTGCAGGGGATTGAACCTGGGACTTCGGAGCCTCAGGCATGAGAGTCTGTTTGCATAAGCATTATGCTATCTACCCCCCACCCCCTTCACAGAGTAGCAATTCACTAGAGAAATGGTTCTACCCAAACCACAGAAAGTGGTGACTATGGGGGTCATGTTTGCTTAAGGTTTGATGTCTGATCAAACACACTGTATCTTAAGGAAGACACTAGAGGTGAGCATCTTTAATAGGATAGTTAGTCAGTGGAATGAGTTAAGAACAAAAGAGACACTCTGAGAGGTGTGGACAATCCGAGAACATGTTCTTTCTTTTAAAAAAAAGGGAAGAAAATCAAGACTGATTGTAAAAATGAAAAGAAGTTAACAAAATGTGACCAAGGTGCTAAACTAATGTATAACAATTCCCAGCTTAAGCGCACATGGTGCAAAGTGCAAGGACTGGTGTAAGGATCCTGATTTGAGCCCCCGCCTCCCCACCTACAGGGGAGTCGCTTCATAAGTGGTGTAACAGGTCTGCAGGTGTCTATCTTTCTCTTCCCCTCTGTCTTCCCACTCCTCTCTCCATTTCTCTCTGTTTTATCTAACAAATACGACATCAATAACAACAACAATAAAATGAGGGCAACAAAAGGGAAAATAAATTAAAAACAAGACAATTCCCACCATGGGTATATTTAAGTGTGGATTGTTCCAAACTTGGTCACAAACACAATTAGAAATTTTGTTGTAAAGTGTGGAGGCTTTTGATAGCACCTGTGAGGTATTTGCCTCTGCATTATCAGGTCCAATGGCTGTCTTTCAATTCTTCCATCTTAGTGGACATGAAAGACAAATGGCGGGAGTTGGGCGGTGGTGCAGCGGGTTAAGCACAAGTGGCGCAAAGCGCAAGGACTGGCATAAGGATCCCAGTTCAAGCCCCTGGCTCCCCACCTTAAGGGGAGTCACTTCACAGGTGGTGAAGCAGGTCTGCAGGTGTCTGTCTTTCTCTCCCCCTCTCTGTCTTCCCCTCCTCTCTCCATTTCTCTCTGTCCTATCCACCAACAACGACATCAATAACCACAACAATGTTATACAACAAGGGCAACAAAAGGGAAAGTAAATAAATATTTAAAAAATTAAAAAAAAAAAAAAGACAAATGGCTTCTAAGGCCATGGAGATAGCTCAGCCTGAAAAAGCATCCATTTGCATGTCTGAAGCCCCAGGGGTGTAGGTTCAGTCTCTGACACCACTCATCAGTGCTTCATTTCCTCCTCCCCAGCTCCTTCTCTCTTCCTCTCCCTCTCCTACTCTCTCCCTCTCTCCCCCTCTCCCTCCTTCCCCCTCTCCCTCTTTACTTTTCCTTCTCTCTCTCCTCCCCCTCTCTCTCCAAGCAAATACATAAGGATTAAAGGTAGAGGATTTCTACTTGGCATTCAGATGTTTTGGAATAAATGCTAAGGGAAATGTACTCTTGGTACAGTTCATATCCACATAAAATTGTAGTCAGTATCCTATTCATAAGATTGCAGCCCGAAAACTTCTTCATCTTGGGAACACCTCAAGGAGCTCTAAGAGCCTTAGGTTTCTGCTTGAGAAAAGCAATACAAGTAATATTCTCTGTGCTTGAAAATGATCTTTCAAGGAGTTTTAAGAAGCCAAAGACTGAGCAAGGAGAATTGTGTGGACATTTAAATAAAAGTTAACACTATATACTATAACAAAGCTGCCAGTGACTTCCAGGCAAGTGGTGTGTTTGCAGATAGCTTTGGCCCGAAGCATGTTGTCATCCACATCTGTTCACGGGAAACCTTCACACCAATGAGAAAGCTGCACAGCCAGCCCATGTGGAGCACTTTCCTACGCTGATTGAACTGCATGCCACTGGATTTGCCTTTTTGTTACATCAGCAAGAACTCTTTCTGGCTTGCATGCTTTTTTTTTTGCAGATCACTCTATTTAGCTTTTTTTTTTTTTCTTTATATTATACAGGACATCAATATCAATGCATGCTATCGGTCTGTTAGCCTTACCCCCTGCCCAGCTGCTAGTGTTTCTCTGAGACTTTGTGCCTACCTGCACCATTCCATTGCTTCCAGCGGACTGTTCCCCCAATTCACGGTGAAAGGCAGAGATTGAGTTGAGCTACTGTAATACTACTTCACTGATCTTCAGACTCCTGAGCAGTTTCCTGTATGATTTTTAATTGTTCATTAGAGCTGACTCCAATTCTGATCTGTGAAATACTATTTGTTTCATTCAGATTAGCAAAAATGTTCAGTTTATACTTTTTAAAGTTCTATTTCAGGGGCTGGGCAGTGGTGCACCCTGTGGAGTGCACATAGTACCATCACAAAGATTTGGGTTTGAGCCCCCACTCCCTGCCTGAAGGGGCAAAACTTCATAAGCAGTAAAATAAGTACTACAAATGTCTTTCTTTCTCTCTCCCTCTTCGCTTTCGATTTCTCTCTGTCCTGTCAAATTTAAAGAAGGTAGAGGCACAGTGGCCACCAGGAGCAGTAGATACACCATGCAGACACTGAGCCCCAGCAGTAACCCTAGTGGCAATTTAAGAAGTCCTTTTTCAATATATTGAAAAGATGAGTTTGTGACACTGGAGACTTGTGGTTTACAACTGACTAGCTCTCTGAGTATATAAACTTAGCACTTAGGGTACCTTGAAAGGATTCCAGAGGTGAGGCAATACGTACTAAGTACTGTGTGGATAAGATAAAGGTCCTCTCTCCCCCCCCCCACTTTCTTTTTTTTTTTTTTTTTTTTTTTGCCTCCAGGGTTATTGCTGGGGCTTGGTGCCAGAACTTTGAATCCACAGCTCCTAGTGGCCATTTTCCCTATCTTATTGGATAGGAAAGAGAAATTAAGAGGGATGGTGGGGGGAGGGGAATAGAGAGGTAGAGAGAAAGACAGCTGCAGACCTGCTTCACTCGAACCCTAATCCTTACATGAGTCCTGGCACTTAATACTATATGCGCTTAAATGGGTGTGCCACCACCCGGCCCCCTAAACATACATTCTTTAACTGTGAGTGTAAGGCAAATAAATGAAAAGTGAATTTTCTGGAAGGAATTTGTAAGATGAGGGAAAGGAAAAGTTCAAATAAAAATTTGGGAAGATAATGGTTCTATCTTTATAGCAGAATAACACATATATATGTACAAATGCTCTAAAGTACTTGAAATGATTATCCTTTTGAAGTTATGTTAAATACATGACCTTTATAGCATGCTATTTTAATAACCCTTGGCACATGCTTGGGATCTTTGTACAAATATTTCTTTTATATAACAGAATTAGGTAAAGTGATATTTGTGTTGGATTAGAAAATAGGTAGATAGGAGGGGGAAATCAAAACTTCTTGAACCAGTTATATATGATTTTGACAGATGTTAAATTTTTTAGTGGTAGCTTGTTAATAGTGACCCACAAGACTGCTAAATCTTTAAGGAACACTGAGGTTAATAAAAGAAAAAAAATACACTTTGACAATAAATGACTTTTTAAAAAAATACCTTTATTTATTTATTGGATAGAAACAGCCTGAAGTCAAGAGGGTTGTGAGAGATAGAAAGGGAGAGAGACAGGGAGATACCTGCAGTACTGCATCACCATTCTTGAAGCTTTCCCCCTACAGGTAGGTGACCAAGGGCTCGACCTCGGTCCTTGTGCACTGTAGCATGTGTGCTCAGCCAGATTCACCACTACCAAAATGACTCCCCCCACCCAGAAATAACCTTTTACCAGATGGCTGGAAACTATTTATTGGCTTGTCAGAAATTTTATGATGCATTTTTGCATAGAAAAAATACACCATGACTACTTTGTTATTTATTTGTTTTTTAGTGGTGTAATAATGATTGACAGGGTTGTGGGATAAGAGGGGTACGATTCCACACAGTTCCCACCACCAGAAATCTATAATCCAATCCTCTCCCTTGATAGCTTCCCTATTATTATTATTATTTTGCCTCCAGAGCCGTTGCTGAGGCTCAGTGCCTGCACTACAAATCTACTGCTCCTTGGAGGCCATTTTTCCCCCTTTATTGCCCTTGTTTATCTTTTTTTTTTTTGCTGTTACCATTATTGTTGTTATTGCTGTCGTTGTTTTGGATAGGACAGAGAAATTGAGAGAGATGGGGAAGATGGGGAGAGGAGGACACTTGTGGGAGTTGCGCAGCGGGTTAAGCACAAGTGGCGCAAAGCGCAAGGACCGGCATAAGGATCTCAGTTGGAGCCCCCGGCTCCCCACCTGCAGGGGAGTCTCTTCACAGGCGGTGAAGCAGGTCTGCAGGTGTCTGTCTTTCTCTCCGCATCTCTGTCTTCCCCATCTCTCTCCATTTCTCTCTGTCCTATCCAAAAACAATGACATCCACAACAACTACAACAAGAAAATAAGAAAGGAGAAAAGAAAAGAAAAGAAAAGAAGAGAAAAGAAAAGGAAGGCACTTGCTAGGGAGTATGGCTCGACCTGTCAGCGCCCATGTTCAGCGGGGAAGCAGTTACAGAAGCCAGACCTTCCACCTCCTGCACCCCACAATGACCCTGGGTCCATGCTCCCAGAGGGATAGAGAATGGGAAAGCTATCAGGGGAGGGGAGGGGATGGGATGGGATACAGAGTGCTGGTGGTGGGAATTGTGTGAAGTTGTACCCCTTTTATCCTATGGTTTAGTCAATGTTTCCTTTTTATAAATAAAAAATTAAATAAAAAAAACTTCCAGGAGAGCTGTAGAGATAACATGATGATTATGTAAAAAAAAAAAGAAAGACACTTGCAGATCTGCTTCACCACTTGTGAAGTGGCCCCCTTGTAGCTGGGAAGCTAGAACCAGGATTCTTTTTTTTTTTTTTAATTTTTTTTTTCCTCTTTTGTTGCTCTTGTTGTTTGATTATTGTAGTTATTGTTGTTATTGATGTTGCTGTTGTTGGATAGGACAGAGAGAAATGGAGAGAGATGGAGAAGACAGAGAGGAGAAGAGAAACATAGATACCTGCAGACCTGCTTCACCGTCTGTGAAGTGACTACCCTGTAGGTTGGGAGCTGGGGGCTCGAACCAGGATCCTTACTCCAGTCCTTGTGCTTTGCACTGCGTGCACTTAACCCGCTGTGCTACCACCGAAC